>NC_091232.1:18984996-19107496 GCF_040958095.1 Procambarus clarkii
TTGCCACCCACATCTTCACAGACGGATCGGTGGACACAGAAAATGAGAGTGCTGGCGCTGCTCTTTGCACGACCAGCGTACAGGCATATTGGAGACTGGGAGGACTAGTATCATCAACCCAAACTGAGCTGTTTGCCATACAACAGGCATTCGCATATGTGATTGCACAAAACACTCAAAATGCAATCATACACACAGACTCAAAAGCTGCACTTCAAATACTAGGACAAAAACAGTGGAAAGATAATGTGGAAATAATTACAACCATTTTGCATCTTGGAGCAGTCGCTAAAGGCAAAGGACTCAACATAACTTTAAACTGGATCCCATCCCATATTGGAATCCCATTAAATGAAAAAGCTGATGAAATTGCTAAATTGGCAACTCGTCATCCAGTGATACATAAAACAATTCAACCCAGCCTAGAGAACATAAAAAACATCATCACCAAAAAGCTCTCACATCTCAACAAAGCCTACTGCACCAGAGAATAGCTGAAGGTTCGCCATCTGCAACATGGTATCTTCAGGCAACCAAATTAGAAAGGTTAAATATCCCAAAAGAAATCCACAGGGAAATAGCAGTTAGGTTATATAGACTACGTCTAGGTTACAGATGCAACTGGGAGATTGGTGAACCCCGACAGAGAGAGTGCATCTTCTGCCAAACTGTCACAGAAAAGCCATTACTTCACTATCTTCTGGAATGTGAAGCAACCAATGACCTTAGAAGAGCTTTAAGAGTTCCTGAATCATGCAGTGGCCACCCTGAAGCCACTGCAGCCACTCTCCTGGTCAACAAAGGTGTCCAGCAGCCGGACACCCTCATAAAGACTGTGAAGCAGTATCCTCCCCCGCGATAACAGCTTGATGGTTAAATGCAACCTCAGAATACTGAGAAAAAAAATTGTACCACTTACGGGCTATTCATGCCCGTGCCACCCCTTGGGTGGCTTAATCGTTATCAATCAATCAATCGAAGTGACTCGAACCCAGACCTCCAGGAGCACTATGTAACAGGTGTACAGGAGGCCTTAACCACTTGACCATCAGTGACCGTACAAGAGACGATGGTAGCCGGGCTATTTGCCCATCGTCCCGACGGCACTTTGATGGTAATCTTGGGCATAGCTATTTTATCGAATCATCTCACTTTGTGGGGCCACGTGAGCCACACAATAAGAAAATTGTGAGCAACACAATAAATTTGATAAAATAACAATGCCCACGATTACCATCAAATTTATAATGTTGATGGTAATGAACGTTATAGCAAATTGTAACAATTTTATTACAAGTTAGAACAAACGGAAAATAGAGACAGGTACCTTGTGTTTGAAGGGAGCTCCTAGGGAGAACATCAGCCAACAGCCCACACAGTCCGTAAGGCAAAGTACCTCACAAAGCTTCATTTCGATAGATAACCTATTAGAAGCTATCAAAACGACATCGGCCAGAATCTTACAACACACCCCCAAACCAGCCCGCCCCCAGTGCAGCAGCCAAACTATCGGCGCTCCTGAGAAAGGTTAACAACTCTACAGGAACGACCCAAGCATGGCACAACCTCCTTCTGTTTGGCAACATATGTCTAGCCACCCCTGCAAGGAGAAACAAAACCTTAGCTGCCTCAGTCATCAAAGCCATAAATGATTTTCACAATTGGAGGACAACCAGGTGTGCCTTCACACTCGTGGGAGAAACGCCCACTGCAGAAAGAGCCACAATAGTAAATCCGGGGCATCGAAAATTAGAGCAACATCACCAAAAAATAGAAGAAAGAAACACAATTGGAGCAACAAAAGTCATCACCAGTGACGACTCAATTGCTAACAGAGATGATACAACAGTTTGTCCCTAAGGGACAAACACTCACCCAGAGCTCCACGTGAGGATGACATTCTACAAGTTGGGGCTACAGGAGCAGAATCATTCTGGGTGGCCGAACCTGTGATCCATAAAGCTGCCTTGTCTTTCCTAACAGGATCAGCAAATGCTCATAGGACTAAAACACAACGACATCAAAGAAATGCTCAACCCTACACTGGGTGATATTGCACAGGGCCTCCTGGTAGTAGAACTAATCAGATTCACCAACACATGTCTAGCTGGCAACATACCAGAGACCATAAGACCTATATTTTTTGGAGCATTTCTCTGTGCTTTAAGGAAAACGGATGGAGGGATCAGACCAATAACTGTGGGCCATTCACTCCAGCCTCTCATCGCAAAGGCTGCTGCGAGAACAGTTAATCAAACACCGGTCAACATGCTAAAGACAAAAGGCAGTCACAGTGAGAGGTTGTGTTAGCTGGAGCTCCGATTCTAATAACATTATTATTGCAATAATGGAGGGATTTGGTGAGTATGGTTGGAGGTCTGAGAGCAGAGATGGATTCCCTGCGGGAGGAGGTGCGACGGCTGGGACTTCGGGAGGAAACGAAGGAGGAGGCCAGTGTTGACGGGACCTCATTAAGAAGGACTGACGGGACCAGTATTAAAAGTCCTCGTCTTGGCAAGTTGTGAAAGACAGGGGTCTTAAGAAGACCTTGGCAAAACCGACAACTAATAGCCTACACCTAAGGACTTTTAATGCATTTGACGTATTAGAGGACGAGTGCTGTGTTGAACCTGTTGTTCAACGAGGTGGCAAAGACAAAGTAACGAGGAGCATTAAAGCGCAGGTCCCTCAAACTGCTCGAAAGGAAAAGGGAGAATCGAAGCGAATTTTGGTTGTGGGAGATTCAGAGGTGAGGTATTTAGACAGAACGTTTTGTGCCAGAGATAGGGGGAACAGATTAAGGGTTTGCTACCCGGGAGCTGGAATTGGTGATATTGTTGAAACATGAATGATATTATGACAGGAAATGGGAACAAACCCATTATTTGTATTAGTGCAGGGGGTAATGATGTTGGACGAGTTAGGAGTGAGGAACTAATACAGAGATTCAGGACAGCCATTGAATTAGTTAGGAGCAAGGGAGGAATCCCGATCATATGTGGCATTCTTCCAAGAAAGGGAGTGGGAAATGAATGGATGTCATGGGCACTTGGTGTCAATTGCCGGCTGGAAAGATATTGCAAATCAAATGCAATATCTTTCATAGACAACTGGGAACACTTCTATGGAAGAAATGAAATGTATGCTCGTGATGGGGTGCATCTATCGAGAGCTGGGGTTGTTACTGTTGCGAACTCATTGGAAGAAGTGGTTACAGGTGTTTGTTTGAATTTAAACTGTTAGTAAATAGAGGTATGGGAATTAATTTGGAGGAAGGAGATAATAAAAGTATTTGTTTGTGGGAGAAAGGAATTGGCAAAATGATCAGGGAAAGAGAAGGGCCTCAAAATAACAATTCACTTAGGGTATATTACACTAACAGTAGAAGTCTAAGAAATAAAATTAACGAATTAAATGCTCTTGTCTGCACAGAAAAAATAGATATTATTGCACTTACCGAAACGTGGATGAATGTAGAAAATAGAGAACTATTAGCTGAATATCAAATCAATGGATTTAAACTATTTCACACAGATAGATATATTAGACGAGAGGGGGAGTAGCCATATATGTTAGGGACAATTTGAAATGTAGTCTCAAAGAGGGAATCAAAACTGAGCCACACTAAGAAACTATTTGGATAGAATTATACGAAAAAGCAAATAATATTATAATAGGAGTTATATATAGGCCACCAAATTTAGACAGAATGGAAGCAAAGCATCTATGGGATGAAATATCTAGGGCATCTAGATCTAACAGTATTTACGTCATGGGTGACTTTAATTTTAGTGGAATAAACTGGTTGAACAAAACAGGGAATAGTGAAGCAGAAGATTTTCTAGAATTAATTGACGATTGCTTTCTTACGCAACACATTAAGGAACCAACACGGGAAAATAATATTTTAGATTTAGTGTTAACTAACAGGGAAACAAATTAATGACATCGAAATAGGGAGTGAGCTAGGGAACAGTGATCACAAAGAAATCAGATTTAGCATAGAATGGAATAGACCTGTAGGAGAAAATTCTGTTAAAGTGCCAGATTTTCGAAAAGCTGATTTTAATATCCTAAGAAATTCTTTGGGTCAAATTGATTGAAAGTCTTGGGTATGGGATTGGGGCCGGTCTTGGAGCGAGACATGAACCCAGCGATAGGTGACGTAAATGGGGATTTCGATGTGAATTCAATATATAACTTCTTTAAGAATATTCTAAACAAAGCACAGGAACGTAGTATACCATACAAATTGAATAGATCGAATACTAATGACCCAAAGTGGATAACAAAGAATTTGAAGAACCTTATAGGCAAAAAGAGAGCTTGGTACAAAAGGATTAAAAATGGCGAGGTCACTTTAGAACAGGAATTCGTACAACTGGTTAGAAATGTTAAAAAAGAGATAAGGAAAGCAAAAAGAAACTATGAAGTTCGCATAGCAGGGCAAGCAAAGACAAATCCTAAAGGGTTTTTTCAGTTATATCGTACTAAGACTAGGGAAAGGATAGGTCCAATAAAAACTGAGACAGGTCAAATAACAGATAGTGATGAAGAGATGAGTAGTATTTTTAATAAATATTTTGTATCTGTATTTACTAAAGAGGAACTTAACAATATGCCTTCAGCCGAACAAGTCTATGTGGGTGGGGACGAGGACAGGTTGACGAGTTTAACAGTTACCAGGGAGGATGTTCTTAAACAAATAGTAAAACTCAAACCAAACAAATCCCCAGGGCCGGATGAAGTGTTTGCCAGGGTGCTTAAAGAATGCAAAAAGGAACTTTGTGACCCACTGTCAACCATATTTAATAAATCAATAGAGTCAGGCAGAGTGCCAGAGTTTTGGAAAGTTGCTAATGTGATACCAGTTTTTAAGAAAGGAGATAGATCACTTGCGTCTAACTATCGACCAATTAGCCTAACGTCTATTGTGGGAAAGTTACTCGAATCTATAATAGCAAATAAAATTCGTCTTCATCTTGAAAAACATAAAATAATAATTGAGTCGCAACATGGTTTATAAATGGCCGTTCATGTTTAACAAATTTGTTATCTTTTTATTCTAGCATAGTTGAGGCAGTTGATAGTGGTAAGGATTGTGATGTTGTGTACCTTGACTTTAGCAAAGCTTTTGATACAGTGCCACATGAAAGACTGATTTAAAAGATAGAGGCTCATGGTATTGGGGGTGCTATATTAAACTGGATTAGGGCATGGCTATACCAAAGGAAACAGAGAGTTAGTATAAATGGAGTCAAGTCAGAGTGGGAAAATGTTGTAAGTGGAGTGCCTCAAGGCTCTGTCCTGGGACCTCTTTGTTTATAATATATATAAATGATTTAGATTCAGGTTTGAGTAGCAACATTTGCAAATTTGCCGATGATACGAAAATCGGTAGGGAAATTAACTCGGAGGAGGACTCACAATCACTTCAAGTTGATCTAGATAGGGTTTTGAAATGGTCAAAGGATTGGCAGATGCAGTTTAATGCTGATAAATGTAAAGTTCTGAGGTTAGGTAATGATGATAGAGTTACAAGATACGAGCTAGATGGTGTTGAGATTGCGAAGTCGGATTGCGAAAGGGATCTGGGAGTTATGTTTAGTAAGAATTTAAAACAAAAGGATCAATGCATAAATGTTCGTAATAAGGCAAATCGGACACTTGGATTTATTAATCGCAGCGTTAGTAACAAGACACCTGGTGTGGTTCTCAAGCTATATCTTGCTCTAGTTAGGCCCCATTTAGATTTTGCGGTTCAGTTTTGGTCGCCATATTATAGAATGGATATAAATTCACTTGAACGTGTCCAGCGTAGGATAACTAAGTTAATTCCTCAAATTAGAAATCTTTCATATGAAGAAAGATTAACAAAGCTTAAGTTGCATTCACTGGAAAGGCAAAGAGTTAGGGGTGACATGATAGAGGTTTACAAGGGGGAATTGACATAACAAAGGGGATAATAATAGGGTATTAAAAGTATCAACACAAGACAGAACACGAAACAATGGGTATAAATTGGATAAGTTTAGATTTAGGAAAGACTTGGGTAAATACTGGTTCAGTACCAGGGTTGTTGATTTGTGGAACCAATTGCCGCGTAACATTGTGGAGGTGGGGTCCCTCGATTGTTTCAAGCATGGGTTGGACATGTATATGAGTGGGATTGGGTGGTTATAAATAGGAGCTGCCTCGTATGGGCCAATAGGCCTTCTGCAGTGGCCTTTGTTCTTATGTTCAATAATATCTATTTTTTCTGTGCAGACAAGAGCATTTAATTCGTTAATTTTATTTCTTAGACTTCTACTGTTAGTGTAATATACCCTAAGTGAATTGATATTTTGAGGCCTTTCTCTTTCCCTGATCATTTTGCCAATTCCTTTCTCCCACAAACACATACTTTTATTACCTCCTTCCTCCAAATCAATTCCCATACCTCTATTTACTAACAGTTTAAACCCAAACAAACACCTCTAACCACTTCTTCCAATGAGTTCGCAACAGCAACAACCCCAGCTCTCGATAGATGCACCCCATCACGAGCATACATTTCATTTCTTCCATAGAAGTGTTCCCAGTTGTCTATGAAAGATATTGCATTTGATTTGCAATATCTTTCCAGCCGGCAATTGACACCAATTGTCCTCGACATCCATTCATTTCCCACTTTTTTTCTTGGAAGAATGCCACATATGATCGGGATTCCTCCCTTGCTCCTAACTAATTCAATGGCTGTCCTGAATCTCTGTATTAGTTCCTCACTCCTAACTCGCACAACATCATTACCCCCTGCACTAATACAAATAAAGGGTTTGTTTCCATTTCCCGTCATAATATCATTCATGTTTCCAACAATATCACCAATTCCCGCTCCCGGATAGCAAACCCAAAATCTGTTCCCCCTATCTCTGGCACAAAACGTTCTGTCTAAATACCTCACCTGGGAATCTCCCACAACCAAAATTCACTTTGATTCTCCCTTTTCCTTTCGAGCAGTGTGAGGGACCTGCGCTTCAATGCTCCTCGTTGCTTTGCCTCCTCTTTGAACAACAGGTTCACCACAGCACTCGTCCTCTAATACGTCAAATGCGTTAAAAGTCCTTAGATGTAGGCTATTAGTTGTCGGTTTTGCCAAGGTCTTCATAAGACCCCTGTCTTTCACAACTTGCCAAGACGAGGTCTCCTTATTACTGGTTCCGTCAGTCCTTCTTAATGAGGTCCCGTCAACACTGACTTCCTCCTTTGTTTCCTCCCGAAGTCTCAGCCATCGTACCTCCTCCTGCAGGGAATCCATCTCTGCTCTCAGAGCTCCAACCAGACTCAGATGCTTTGCTTCCATTCTGTCTAAATTTGGTGGCCTATAATAACTCCTATTATAATATTATTTGCTTTTTCGTTTAATTCTATCCAAATAGTTTCTGTGTGTGGCTCAGTTTTGATTCCCTCTGAGACTACATTTCAAATTGTCCCTAACATATATGGCTACTCCCTCTCCTTGTCTAATATATCTATCTGTGTGAAATAGTTTAAATCCATTTATTTGATATTCAGCTAATAGTTCTCTAATTTCTACATTCATCCACGTTTCGGTAAGTGCAATAATATCTATTTTTTCTGTGCAGACAGGAGCATTTAATTCGTTAATTTTATTTCTTAGACTTCTACTGTTAGTGTAATATACCCTAAGTGTATTGTTATTTTGAGGCCCTTCTCTTTCCCTGATCATTTTGCCAATTCCTTTCTCCCACAAACACATACTTTTATTACCTCCTTCTTCCAAATCAATTCCCATACCTCTTATCCAATATCAACTTATCCAATTTACACACCCATTGTTTCGTGTTCTGTCTTGTGTTGATACTTTTAATGCTCTATTAATATCCTCCTTGTTATGTAGATTCATCCACTTATACACCTCCATCATGTCACCAATAATTCTTCGCCTTTCTAGAGTATGTAATTTAAGAGTATTGAAGTAATTTAAGCTTTATCAATCTTTCTTCATATGACAGGTTGCTAATTAGCGGGATTAACTTTGCCATCCTACGCTGGACGCGTTCTAGTGAATTTATATCCCTTCTATAGTACTGCGACCGAAACTGAACTGCATAATCCTAATGGGGCCGAACCATTTAGGTCCCATTCAGCTATATCTTCAGCAAGATATAGCTGAAGAACAAAATCAGGCGTCTTATTAATAACGCTTCGATAATAAATCCCAATGTCTTATTAGCCTTATTACGAACATTTATGCATTGATTTTTGGGTTTAAAATTTTTACTAATCATAATTCCCAGATCCCTTTCGCAATCCGACTTCGCAATCTCAACACCATCTAGCTCGTATCTTGTAACTCTGTCATCATTACCTAGCATCAAAACCTTACATTTATCGGCATTAAACTGCATCTACCAATCTTTGGACCATTTTAAAACCACTATTTAGATCGTCTTGGAGTGATAGCGAGTCTTTTCTGTGTATATTCCCTCCTGATTTTTATATCATCGGCAAAGTTGCAAAAGTTGCTGCTCAAACCTGAATCTAAATTATTTATATCTATTATAAATAACAGAGGTCCCAGGACAGAGCCTTGCGGCACTATACTTTTCTCAGTCTGATTTAACCCTCATTTAAACTAACTGTTTCATTTGGTATAGCGATGCCCTAATCCAACTTAATGTAGCACCCCCAATACCATGAGCCTCTATCTTTTTAATCAATCTTTATGTGGCACTGTATCGAAAGCTTTGCTAAAGTCAAGGTACACAACATCATAAACCTTACCACTATCAACAACCTCAACTATGCTGGAATAAAATTATAGCAAATTTGTTAAACATGAACGGCCATGTTGTGAATCATTTATTAATATATGTTTTTCAAGATGAAGACGAATTGTATTTGCAATTATCGATTCAAGTAACTTTCCCACAATAGATGTTAGGCTAATTGGCCGATAGTTTGACACAAGTGATCTATCTCTTTTATAAAAATTGGTACCACATTAGCAACCTTCCATGACTCTGGCACTCTGCCTGTCTCTAATGATTTATTAAATATGGTAGACAATGACTCGCCATGCTCCTCTTTGCATTCCTTAATAAGCACCCTGCCAAACACTTCGTCTGGCTCTGGGAATTTGTTTGGCTTGAGTTTCACCATTTGTTTAATAACATCCTCCCTGGTAACTGCTAAACTAGTCAACCTGTCCTCTTCCCCACTCACAGACTATTTTGGCTGAAGGCATAATGTTCAGTTCCTCTTTAGTAAATACAGAGATAAAATATTTATTAAAAATACTACTCATCTCTTCGTCATTATCAGTTGTCTGACCTGTCTCAGAATTTTAATGGACCTATTGTTACGGCCCTACTGGGATGCAACTGGGTTCTTCTCTGATGGTAGTAGAGTTTGAGAATCCGGCCCCAAGTTAGTAGAGGATTTCAAGGGGTATGTTCCGTAACGCAAGTAAAACTAAAACTTCCACCACTGTAATTGAAAGTCATAAAAGGGAATTATTACTACACAATGTACAATGAGGTCTCCCTCTCTGAAGGCGCTCAACACTCGGCGATGCTTCTTCTAGGTAGCCCTGGTCTCGGCTTCCGTGGCTCATGATAAATCCACGATAACTCTACGACGAATCTACCCTGGCCACTGGCCATCCAAATCACAGTCCCACTGGGTGCTTCGTCGTGGAGGCCTTCAACCACAATCCAGCCTGTTAGCTGGCAGGTACCGATCAGCTCCGCTGTATAGGCCACTCCACGACCGATACTTAGGGTTGTGTGCCCTAGCCAGGAGCCACGTGTGACTCGCTGGTCACTCTTCTCATACAGCACCCCAGTGGGTGGTCTCTTCCACCAGCCAACCCCGGATAAGGCGATTCCCAACACTGCCACAGCCTCAGGCAGGCTATTACTCTCAACAGAGTTCGTCTGGGGGGGGACTCACAGCTTCTTCAACAGTGAAGAGACCTTGGCTGCCTTGGGTAGACTGGTCCATCGTCCAACACAGCAGTCGCAGGTCGACTCTGCAATCAGACACGTCATTAATACTGGGACGCTTCAGTCACAAGCTTAGACAGAAACGTCCACCTCTTCACTCCATAGATGGCGTTCACTGTCTAAGCACTACCTCACCAGAGGTCAGCAGCAGCTACGTCTGGAGTCGACTAGGACAGGAATCCAGCACCTGTTGCCGGCATATCCTGTCACCACTAGATGGGCGTCGTCCATGTGGAGTGGGTTTTGGAGCGGACTCACAGATGGCGTTGTCGTCACTGCTCCATGCTCCGACGCTGGACTCGGGTCCCGTAACACCTCCTCACCAAAAAGAATTTGGTTTGGGTTTCTATAAAAGAGAAAACAAACCAAATTAGTACAGGGGTACAACTCCAAGCGGACTCACATATACAATGGACTGGAGTGGCGAGGATGTCTTGTCCGCAAAACTGTCCTAATGAGAGATTCAGGCAGAAGGAAAACTTGAGGATCATAGGTGATGTCCTACCTGACGTGACTTCATACAGCCTCACTGAGATAGCAATCAGGGGCATAGTCTTCTTACGTGTCTCGAGTAAGGATCGGCACAGGCGTGATCTGGGGTGAATCGACACCTCCCTGTGTCGTGGCACCGTTGGTGGCTGGTCACAGACGGCATTTCTTATACCGGTCCGGTAGTCCTTCAGGGAGATGGGAACTTGGAATACAGGGGACAGATGATTTGGAGTGACAGCGATAGTTGTTAATTCGGTACTTACAGCATAAACGTCTACTAGGCCCATACCTAGTTCCAACAGAGCTGCTTGTAGATTGAAGATGGTGTCTGCTCTGCCACCGTCATGTCGACCAACGTTCCGTATAATGCTGAATCCAGGCTCAGCAATCACATGGGGGTGTCAACCTGTCGGAAACAGTCACTCATAATATCATTTCTCATACCTCCTGTATCCACCATCACCTTCCAGGTCCCTTCTTCGACTGCAACACTCACAGTGCAAGTCTCTAATCCCTGGGGTCCCTTCATGATGTTCATGGGAGCCATCATCTGTCAGGTCGTCCACTGGTCTTTACTTAAAATACACACAAGAATTATACAAAATACCGCCAAGAAACATTTAGGAATAAGTTTCATGAGCCTATTACGTCCATAGCTGGCGATCTCCATTAGCCTGGCTTGGATCAAAGAGGGCACTAGAGCCTGCACACTTACCTCACATACCTCTGACGTCTGGAGAATCTCTGGCCGGTTCAGTGAACGTTGTACCTTGCCATACCGCAAGTACTCATGTGCCTTCACTCCAGACTCTTGGGTATCCGTGGGTGCTTGTACACGAGGCCTCTCCTCTTGCTCAGTCGCTTCTGTCATCATAACCTCATGTTTCTTGTCGGGAGAAGAATCAGGAGAACCTATTAGAATGCTCTCGATCGGTTGGGTAGAGGAAGGATTAAAAAGTTATATAATTGTACATCCGCCTGTATCTGGATACCACTGTTTCCTGTTACCTCAGGCCTTTTTGCTGTTCTGGCTGACTCGTCCGCAATCTTGAGATGATCGTCGTTCCAACCTGTCACCAAGTCGTTGGCTAGTATTACGTCAATCCAAGCTATAGGCAGGGTATCAACTACTGCCAACGCACATGTGCCGCTGAAGTAAGGCGAGTCTAGATGTACCGGCACTAAGGGGGCAACGTACTGCGTCATAGGAAACCCAACCAGGACAACCTTTTGTCTCCCGTCTACACTCACACCCTCGGGTAACGAGTCTCTCACGATCAGGGACTGGGCTGCTCCACTATCTCTGAGCACTACAACTGATCTACCAGTATGATCACTCGTTACATACCCGCCTGAAGTGTGAGGGGCAAACAATCCTAGTCCTTCCTGACTAGTCAGAGACTGGGTTCCTACTGGTGGTGTCACACAGCCCATCAGCATCACCTCCCTACGTGGACCGCTACCACTTCTGCCTCGGCACATAGCAGCAACGTGTCCTTTCTGCCCACAAGTCCAACACACTACATTCCTCCTTGGACTACGGTGTTTCGGACTGCTAGGACTAATCCTTCGGGGACTACTTGGGGGCGTCTTCATAGCGCTTTGTGGGACGGGTCTTTTCTTCTTGACGAGGTCTGCCAAACAGACGTGGATAACTCCTAGGGACATACCTAGTGGAAGACCTATGCGTCAAGATGTATTCTTCAGCCATAGTGGCTGCTGCACTTAAGGTCTGTACCTGTTGCTCTTCTAGGTATGTCTTCAGATCCCCAGACAGACATTCCTTAAAATCCTCCAACAAAACGAGCTGTTCGAGTTCTTCTTTTGTCTTCACCTTCCGAGAGGCACACCACTCCTGGAAAAGCCGTTCCTTGATGGCCGCGAACTCGGTGAACGTGTGCTCCAAGGTCTTTTTCAGGTTCCTGAACTTCTGCCTGTAAGCCTCGGGCACCAACTGAAAGCCATGAGCACTACCTTCACCTTGTCATAATCACAGGAGTCATCAAGGGACAACGTGGAGTAGGCGACATGGGCCTTCCCAGTCAAGACGGACTGTATCATGATGGCCCAATTCTCCTTTGGCCATTCCAAAGAGGCTGCAACCTTCTCGAAAGCAGCGAAGAACTTCGAAACTTCTTTGTTGAATTTCGGGACCATTTTGATATTCCTTACCGGATCGAAACCACTCGTTTCCGTTGTTTTCCTCCGACCACCTAATCGCAATACTTCTAACTCGTGTCTTCTTTCCTTTTCCTCTGTCTCGTCGTTCTTGCCTTTCTTTTTCCCTTTCTTCTCTTTCTCGCTCTTCTCGTTCTCTTTTCTTTCTTCCCTTTCTCGCTCTTCTTTCCTCTCTTCTAATTCTAAACGCCTCATTTCCATTTCTTTATCTTTCAATTCTCGTTCTATTTCTAATTTCTTCCATTCTATCTCACGATTTATTTCTAAGGCACGCATTTTGACAGTTAGAAAGCTTATATTCAGCTCACCTGCATCACTTTCAATGTCACTACCTTTATCTTCCTTTTCAGTGGAAGCTACCTCCTCACTTTCCTTTGTACTCTGTGCCTTGCTTTCCTGTTTTTCCCCGGCCTTCAAATGTTTGTGGACCTTTGACAAGATCTCTACACGGGAATCACTTGCACGTATTTTTATCTCCAGATATGCGCTCACTAGCACCAGTTCTTGTTTTCCCAGATATTTCAATCTGGCAAGACAGTCCTTCTTGTTCAGATAGTCCTGAACATCGTCCAGATCTTCGAGGGTCACTTTTTCCGCCATTGTCACTTAAGTGGAGTACGAACACTCAACATGTAGCCTCACTTGAGCACTAAACACCGAGCACTGTACTACGCCAATACTGCACTTTATCGCACCTAACACCTCGCTTGCCAATATTGCACGTAATCACACCGAGCACCGCACTCTACAATATTGCACTAAATCACACTGAGCACCGCACTCTCCAATATTGCACTAAATCACAGGGAGCACCGCACTCGTCAATATTGCACTTAATCACACCGCACTGAACGGGACGTATAACGTCCTAATAAGTACCAACAGGGAAATTATTTACAGGGGATTGCACTACGTCACCACCCCTGTCAAACATACTTGACAAGGGGTCGGATCCCGCTGGGGATGCCAATTATGTTACTCCCCTACTGGGACGCAACCGGGTTCTTCGCTGACGGTAGTAGAGTTTGGGAATCCGGCCCCAAGTTAGTAGAGGCTTTCAAGGGGTGTGTTCCGTAATGCAAGTAAAACTAAAGGGGAAGGGATACAAATATTCCAATTTTCCGATATATATTTCCACCACCGTAATTGAAAGTCATAAAAGGGAATTATTACTACACAATGTACAATGAGGTCTCCCTCTCTGAAGACGCTCAACACTCGGCGATGCTTCTTTTATGTTACAGCCCTACTGGGAGGCAACCGGGTCCTTCTCTGATGTTAGTAGAGTTTTGGAATCCGGCCCCAAGTTAGTAGAGGCTTTCAAGGGGTGTGTTCCGTAACGCAAGTAAAACTAAAGGGGGCGGGATACAAGTATTCCAATTTTTCGATATATATTTCCATCACCGTAATTGAAAGTCATAAAAGGGAATTATTACTACCCAATGTACAATGAGGTCTCTCTCTCTGAAGACGCTCAACACTCGGCGATGCTTCTTCTAGGTAGCCCTGGTCTCGGCTTCCGTGGCTCACGATGAATCCACGATAACTCTACGACGAATCTACCCTGGCCACAGGCCAGCCAAATCACAGTCCCACTGGGTGCTTTGTCGTGGAGGCCTTCAACCACAATCCAGCCTGTAGCTGGCAGGTACCGATCAGCTCCGCTGTATAGGCCACTCCACGACCGATACTTAGGGTTGTGAGCCCTAGCCAGGAACCTCGTGTGACTCACTGGTCACTCTCCTCATACAGCACCACAGTGGCTAGTCTCTTCCACCAGCCAACCCCGGATAAGGCGATTCCCGACACTGCTACGCCTCAGGCAGGCTATTACTCTCAACAGAGTTCGTCCAGGGGTGGCTCACAGCTTCTTCAAAGCAGACTGGTGAGGAGACCTTGGCTGCCTTGGGTAGACTGGTCCATCGTCCAACACAGCAGTCCCAGGTCGACTCTGCAATCAGACACGTCATTAATACTGGGAAGCTTCACTCACAAGCTTAGACAGAAACGTCCACCTCTTCACTCCATAGATGACGTTCACTGTCTAAGCACTACCTCACCAGAGGTCAGCAGTGGCTACGTCGCGAGTCGACTAGGACAGGAATCCAGCACCTGTTGCCGGCATATCCTGTCACCACTAGATGGCGTCGTCCATTTGGAGTGGGTTTCGGGAGCGGACTCACAGACGGCGTTGTCGTCACTGCTCCGTGCTCCGAATCTGGACTCGGGTCCGTAACACCTATCCTTTCCCTAATCTTTGTTCGATATAACTGAAAAAAAAACTTTAGGATTTCTCTTTGCTTGGCCTGCTATGTGAACTTCATAGTTTCTTATTGCCCTCCTTATCTCTTTTTTAACGTTTCTAAGCAGTTGGACGATTTCTAATTCTAAACTGACTTCCCCAATCCTAATCCTGTTGTACCAAGCTCTCTATCTACTTACAAGGTTCTTCAACATCTGGTTCTTGGATGATGGTACTCTACCTGGTTCCCAAGACTCCCTCCTGGAGGACATCAGAATAATCGAGGAGCAAGGTGCAATTTTTGGCCTCACCCTGAACCCTTTTAAGTGCGAAGTAATATGTTCCAACCAGGCCATCATAGAGAGAATAGAGGGTCTTCTGCCAAATATCCATATAACTAAACCTGAAAACAAAACACTCCTAGGAGCCCCCCCCCCCGGGGTTGAAAACCATCGATGAGGCCCTTGATTAGAAAATTGCCGACCTTGAAAGGATGGATGGGAAGATTGAGGATATTGATGCTCATGATGCATTTTACCTCATCACCAGATGCCTGACCCTCCCCAGATTAACCTACTTTCTGAGGTGTTCACCATTCTACAGAAGCCAAAAACTAGGTTAATATGGTCTCTTACTGAAATGGATGCTAGAAAAAGCCCTCAACCTCTCTCTCAATTACTTAGAGTGGAAACAAGCCTCTTTCCCCGTAAGTCATGGGGTGGGGGGGGGGGGGGGTGGGGGGGGGGCTAGAAGTGCGAACTGCAACGCAAACCGCTGTACTAGTCTTCCTGCCCTCCTCCTCGACATCCGACAATTTTGTGAAGGAAATGCTACCTGCTACTTAGGTCAGCTGGCAGGTGTACTCGATCCCAATTTAATACACTGCCACCAAGGAAGGCCTCTCGTGCAGGCTAGTCACTTTAACCACCACCATCAAAAGCCCACAAGCAATCCAGCTGGGGTGTATACAGAGACACTGGATCATTGTAGACATTGCACCCAGGCACTGCAGAGTGCCTGGGTGCTGCAACAACACAACAAGACATTGCTCGCCTCACAGCAGTAGCAGCCCCACATGCAGGTGACTTCTTGTTAGCAACAAGAAGGCATTGCATTGTAGCACCATGAGGCATTGATAGCGAGGCAACTCC
Organism: Procambarus clarkii; assembly: GCF_040958095.1. Classification (NCBI taxonomy): domain Eukaryota; kingdom Metazoa; phylum Arthropoda; class Malacostraca; order Decapoda; family Cambaridae; genus Procambarus; species Procambarus clarkii. The sequence continues at coordinate 19,001,070 of NC_091232.1, forward strand.
TCTTGTTCCAACATGTACGTCATGTCCAAACTTGACAAGCAACTGTGACACAACTGCTAGACTTAACACACGCATTGCTGTTTTTTTGTCACTAAATACACGTTGAAACTGTTCAGCACAGTTGCATCCACATAGTGAAAAAAACATTTTCTTTGTCCATTTGACACTTTTCCGCACATATTCCACAGCACCAATCATCATGCCACATTTGTCAACCAAACGCTTATTTACATTATAGTTCAAGCTACAGTTTGATGTATACAGTTTTCGTTTTGGTGTATGGCAACCTTGCCACTGTCAACCATGTCGCAAGTGAGACCAGTCGTCAGCATGTTCACTTCACGTGTGTTTTTCCACCTCACTGCTAAAACTCGGTCACTTTTTCTTAGCTGACACTCACCTACTGCAACAGTTTGATCAAACACAGACATTTCTCGCCTTCGTAACTTGACTGTGTCACAAAATCCAGTATTATGATCTAGTAGGAACCTTGTCAGCATGGGACTGGCATAATAATTGTCTGTAATTAATATCAATAATTAATATCATAAATATATAATGTGCCTCTTGTTCAGTAGTGGAGCCATCAGCGTCTTTACCACACTGCCTGGAAATCCCAAGTGGAGCGTGAATGTTTTGGTTAGGAGTAGTGCTTTTTACTCCTTTACGGATTATTTCTTTCATTATTCTTTCCTCTTTTATATGTTCACTGTGCATGGTTGACTTGTAATATAATTTTATTGGGGGTGTTTCAGTAGCAGACAAAAACCAACTGTATACTGCCGTTATGTAGATGACATATTCGTAATAGTAAAAGACTCAGATGAACTAATTGACCTAAAAAGACACCTAGAGAGAGAGTCAGTACTCCGATTTACACATGAAAATAGTGAAAATAACAGTCTGCCATTCTTGGATGTACTAATAACAAAAACAGGAACCTCTTTAAGCACCAACGTATATACCAAGCCCACCAAAATAGGATTATGCCTGAACGGTAGAAGTGAGTGCCCCAAAGATTCAAAGCCAGTGTTCTCAATGCTTATATTCGTCGAGCGCTTACCCTCTGCTCTGAATGGAGCAACGTGAGTAGAGAGTTTGAAAGAGTAACTCAGGTATTGGTGAACAACGGATATAGCAACGCGGAAATAAACGCTGCTATAAGAAGACACTTGGACCGTTGGTATAATTCAGAACCTAGAACAGAAACCACAACACCCCCAATAAAATTAAATTACAAATCAACCATGCACAGTGAACATATAAAAGAGGAAAGAATAATGAAAGAAATAATCCGTAAAGGAGTGCACTACTCTTAACCAAAACATAAACCTGATAATATTCTACAAAACCAAGAAGACTTCCGAACTCCTTATCAAAAACAGCCCGAAGCCGACGGAGAACCCTCTACAGCAGTCAAGCGTTGTATACATGTACACTTGCCCCCACGAAGGATGTAACCTTCAATGTAAGTACATAGGTATGACGTCGACCAAGCTGACGAGGCGTTTGACATGCCATCTTCAATCAGGTGCCCCTAGGAATCACATGAGAGAAGCCCATGACATTACTCTAACAAGAGAAATGTTGAACAAGAATACTTGCATAATAGACAAAACCCAAGATTCAAGAAGATTACAAATTCTTGAGGCAATTCACATAAGAATAGAGCGACCTACCATGAACACCCAAATCACGGAACTATTTACTCTACCCACCATGAGAGTAAGGACAAGACAAGAACATATCGATGCCAACACAGAAGACAATGTCCAACATAACAGGCCAATTACACTGGATTAATCTTTGTGTTTAGATAGGAGATGCCTCGTATGGGCCAATAAGCCTTCTGCAGCCCCTATGTTTATCCCTTATGTATCCCCCCATGTTTTCACCTTCATTGTATTATCACCTGACCTAATGCGGGTATAAAATCAACTAGTATTGTAAGATCTGTTCACTTGAGAATGAACCATGGAGGTTCGAAACGTCGTGCAAATTATACAAATAAGTGTAATACACTCTATAGTAAATCACTTCTTTTCTTCACCTTAAAAGTATGAAAATGAGTTTTGGAGAACTCCTATTTCAATTAAGCCCTGATGCTAAGAAAATAGTTAGAGGGATAGAAGCCCTAAACCAGAAAATAATAAATACAGAATATGCGGTCATATTCAATGAAATATATATATATATATATATATATATATATATATATATATATATAACTGAAAACTCACACCCCAGAAGTGACTCGAACCCATACTCCCACAACTGGTATGTACAGGGACGCCTTAATCCGCTTGACCATCACGACCGGACATAAGGAAGTGATAGCCGAGGCTATATGAACCACTTCCCCGCCGGCACTCGGATGGTAATCTTGGGCATAGCATTTTATCAAATCACCTCATTCTTTGGGGCACACGTGAGGAACACAAATGCAAACAAGCCTGAATGGTCCCCAGGACTATATACAACTGAAAACTCACACCCCAGAAGTGACTCGAACCCATACTCCCACAACTGGTATGTACAGGGACGCCTTAATCCGCTTGACCATCACGACCGGACATAAGGAAGTGATAGCCGAGGCTATATGAACCACTTCCCCGCCGGCACTCGGATGGTAATCTTGGGCATAGCATTTTATCAAATCACCTCATTCTTTGGGGCACACGTGAGGAACACAAATGCAAACAAGCCTGAATGGTCCCCAGGACTATATACAACTGAAAACTCACACCCCAGAAGTGACTCGAACCCATACTCCCACAACTGGTATGTACAGGGACGCCTTAATCCGCTTGACCATCACGACCGGACATAAGGAAGTGATAGCCGAGGCTATATGAACCACTTCCCCGCCGGCACTCGGATGGTAATCTTGGGCATAGCATTTTATCAAATCACCTCATTCTTTGGGGCACACGTGAGGAACACAAATGCAAACAAGCCTGAATGGTCCCCAGGACTATATACAACTGAAAACTCACACCCCAGAAGTGACTCGAACCCATACTCCCACAACTGGTATGTACAGGGACGCCTTAATCCGCTTGACCATCACGACCGGACATAAGGAAGTGATAGCCGAGGCTATATGAACCACTTCCCCGCCGGCACTCGGATGGTAATCTTGGGCATAGCATTTTATCAAATCACCTCATTCTTTGGGGCACACGTGAGGAACACAAATGCAAACAAGCCTGAATGGTCCCCAGGACTATATACAACTGAAAACTCACACCCCAGAAGTGACTCGAACCCATACTCCCACAACTGGTATGTACAGGGACGCCTTAATCCGCTTGACCATCACGACCGGACATAAGGAAGTGATAGCCGAGGCTATATGAACCACTTCCCCGCCGGCACTCGAGCGGATTAAGGCGTCCCTGTACATACCAGTTGTGGGAGTATGGGTTCGAGTCACTTCTGGGGTGTGAGTTTTCAGTTGTATATAGTCCTGGGGACCATTCAGGCTTGTTTGCATTTGTGTTCCTCACGTGTGCCCCAAAGAATGAGGTGATTTGATAAAATGCTATGCCCAAGATTACCATCCGAGTGCCGGCGGGGAAGTGGTTCATATAGCCTCGGCTATCACTTCCTTATGTCCGGTCGTGATGGTCAAGCGGATTAAGGCGTCCCTGTACATACCAGTTGTGGGAGTATGGGTTCGAGTCACTTCTGGGGTGTGAGTTTTCAGTTGTATATAGTCCTGGGGACCATTCAGGCTTGTTTGCATTTGTGTTCCTCACGTGTGCCCCAAAGAATGAGGTGATTTGATAAAATGCTATGCCCAAGATTACCATCCGAGTGCCGGCGGGGAAGTGGTTCATATAGCCTCGGCTATCACTTCCTTATGTCCGGTCGTGATGGTCAAGCGGATTAAGGCGTCCCTGTACATACCAGTTGTGGGAGTATGGGTTCGAGTCACTTCTGGGGTGTGAGTTTTCAGTTGTATATAGTCCTGGGGACCATTCAGGCTTGTTTGCATTTGTGTTCCTCACGTGTGCCCCAAAGAATGAGGTGATTTGATAAAATGCTATGCCCAAGATTACCATCCGAGTGCCGGCGGGGAAGTGGTTCATATAGCCTCGGCTATCACTTCCTTATGTCCGGTCGTGATGGTCAAGCGGATTAAGGCGTCCCTGTACATACCAGTTGTGGGAGTATGGGTTCGAGTCACTTCTGGGGTGTGAGTTTTCAGTTGTATATAGTCCTGGGGACCATTCAGGCTTGTTTGCATTTGTGTTCCTCACGTGTGCCCCAAAGAATGAGGTGATTTGATAAAATGCTATGCCCAAGATTACCATCCGAGTGCCGGCGGGGAAGTGGTTCATATAGCCTCGGCTATCACTTCCTTATGTCCGGTTGTGATGGTCAAGCGGATTAAGGCGTCCCTGTACATACCAGTTGTGGGAGTATGGGTTCGAGTCACTTCTGGGGTGTGAGTTTTCAGTTGTATATAGTCCTGGGGACCATTCAGGCTTGTTTGCATTTGTGTTCCTCACGTGTGCCCCAAAGAATGAGGTGATTTGATAAAATGCTATGCCCAAGATTACCATCCGAGTGCCGGCGGGGAAGTGGTTCATATAGCCTCGGCTATCACTTCCTTATGTCCGGTCGTGATGGTCAAGCGGATTAAGGCGTCCCTGTACATACCAGTTGTGGGAGTATGGGTTCGAGTCACTTCTGGGGTGTGAGTTTTCAGTTGTATATAGTCCTGGGGACCATTCAGGCTTGTTTGCATTTGTGTTCCTCACGTGTGCCCCAAAGAATGAGGTGATTTGATAAAATGCTATGCCCAAGATTACCATCCGAGTGCCGGCGGGGAAGTGGTTCATATAGCCTCGGCTATCACTTCCTTATGTCCGGTCGTGATGGTCAAGCGGATTAAGGCGTCCCTGTACATACCAGTTGTGGGAGTATGGGTTCGAGTCACTTCTGGGGTGTGAGTTTTCAGTTGTATATAGTCCTGGGGACCATTCAGGCTTGTTTGCATTTGTGTTCCTCACGTGTGCCCCAAAGAATGAGGTGATTTGATAAAATGCTATGCCCAAGATTACCATCCGAGTGCCGGCGGGGAAGTGGTTCATATAGCCTCGGCTATCACTTCCTTATGTCCGGTCGTGATGGTCAAGCGGATTAAGGCGTCCCTGTACATACCAGTTGTGGGAGTATGGGTTCGAGTCACTTCTGGGGTGTGAGTTTTCAGTTGTATATAGTCCTGGGGACCATTCAGGCTTGTTTGCATTTGTGTTCCTCACGTGTGCCCCAAAGAATGAGGTGATTTGATAAAATGCTATGCCCAAGATTACCATCCGAGTGCCGGCGGGGAAGTGGTTCATATAGCCTCGGCTATCACTTCCTTATGTCCGGTCGTGATGGTCAAGCGGATTAAGGCGTCCCTGTACATACCAGTTGTGGGAGTATGGGTTCGAGTCACTTCTGGGGTGTGAGTTTTCAGTTGTATATAGTCCTGGGGACCATTCAGGCTTGTTTGCATTTGTGTTCCTCACGTGTGCCCCAAAGAATGAGGTGATTTGATAAAATGCTATGCCCAAGATTACCATCCAAATGCCGGCGGGGAAGTGGTTCATATAGCCTCGGCTATCACTTCCTTATGTCCGGTCGTGATGGTCAAGCGGATTAAGGCGTCCCTGTACATACCAGTTGTGGGAGTATGGGTTCGAGTCACTTCTGGGGTGTGAGTTTTCAGTTGTATATAGTCCTGGGGACCATTCAGGCTTGTTTGCATTTGTGTTCCTCACGTGTGCCCCAAAGAATGAGGTGATTTGATAAAATGCTATGCCCAAGATTACCATCCGAGTGCCGGCGGGGAAGTGGTTCATATAGCCTCGGCTATCACTTCCTTATGTCCGGTCGTGATGGTCAAGCGGATTAAGGCGTCCCTGTACATACCAGTTGTGGGAGTATGGGTTCGAGTCACTTCTGGGGTGTGAGTTTTCAGTTGTATATAGTCCTGGGGACCATTCAGGCTTGTTTGCATTTGTGTTCCTCACGTGTGCCCCAAAGAATGAGGTGATTTGATAAAATGCTATGCCCAAGATTACCATCCGAGTGCCGGCGGGGAAGTGGTTCATATAGCCTCGGCTATCACTTCCTTATGTCCGGTCGTGATGGTCAAGCGGATTAAGGCGTCCCTGTACATACCAGTTGTGGGAGTATGGGTTCGAGTCACTTCTGGGGTGTGAGTTTTCAGTTGTATATAGTCCTGGGGACCATTCAGGCTTGTTTGCATTTGTGTTCCTCACGTGTGCCCCAAAGAATGAGGTGATTTGATAAAATGCTATGCCCAAGATTACCATCCGAGTGCCGGCGGGGAAGTGGTTCATATAGCCTCGGCTATCACTTCCTTATGTCCGGTCGTGATGGTCAAGCGGATTAAGGCGTCCCTGTACATACCAGTTGTGGGAGTATGGGTTCGAGTCACTTCTGGGGTGTGAGTTTTCAGTTGTATATAGTCCTGGGGACCATTCAGGCTTGTTTGCATTTGTGTTCCTCACGTGTGCCCCAAAGAATGAGGTGATTTGATAAAATGCTATGCCCAAGATTACCATCCGAGTGCCGGCGGGGAAGTGGTTCATATAGCCTCGGCTATCACTTCCTTATGTCCGGTCGTGATGGTCAAGCGGATTAAGGCGTCCCTGTACATACCAGTTGTGGGAGTATGGGTTCGAGTCACTTCTGGGGTGTGAGTTTTCAGTTGTATATAGTCCTGGGGACCATTCAGGCTTGTTTGCATTTGTGTTCCTCACGTGTGCCCCAAAGAATGAGGTGATTTGATAAAATGCTATGCCCAAGATTACCATCCGAGTGCCGGCGGGGAAGTGGTTCATATAGCCTCGGCTATCACTTCCTTATGTCCGGTCGTGATGGTCAAGCGGATTAAGGCGTCCCTGTACATACCAGTTGTGGGAGTATGGGTTCGAGTCACTTCTGGGGTGTGAGTTTTCAGTTGTATATAGTCCTGGGGACCATTCAGGCTTGTTTGCATTTGTGTTCCTCACGTGTGCCCCAAAGAATGAGGTGATTTGATAAAATGCTATGCCCAAGATTACCATCCGAGTGCCGGCGGGGAAGTGGTTCATATAGCCTCGGCTATCACTTCCTTATGTCCGGTCGTGATGGTCAAGCGGATTAAGGCGTCCCTGTACATACCAGTTGTGGGAGTATGGGTTCGAGTCACTTCTGGGGTGTGAGTTTTCAGTTGTATATAGTCCTGGGGACCATTCAGGCTTGTTTGCATATATATATATATATATATATATATATATATATATATATATATATATATATATATATATATATATATATATATACAGATAAGATTGCCTCCCCAAACACACCAAACACCGCCGAGGTAGACCAAGTACGACAATCAGCGACAACAGAAAATTAGGTACCCAAGTCAGCAAGAAAATTGAAGAGGGCAATACAGTCGGGGCACTCAGGTTGATCACAAGTGAGGACAAAATTTTGCCCAGGGATGGAACCACAGCCCAAGCACTGAGAGAAAAACACCCCCTCAGGGCCGTAGGTGGACCTCCCTCACAGGTCAGGCTCGCCCCTAACCAGGAACCTCTCGTCCTCCGGGAGTCAGAGGTTTATAAAGCTATCGTTTCATTTCCCCCGGGCTCCTCAGGAGGCTACACAGGGGTAAGACCTCAACATGTGAAGGAAATGGTGAACCCTGTTCTTGGCCCAGCTGCAGAAGCGCTCCTTACAGAAATCACAACGTTTGTCAACAACTGCCTCGCCGAGTTAATCCCTGATGAAATCAAACCATTCTTCTTTGGTGCATCCCTATGTGCCCTGAAAAAGAAGGGGGGAGGGATCAGACCCATTGCCGTTGGTAATACCCTTCGCCGCCTAGTTGCAAGGGCTGCTGTCAGAAGTATCCGAATGGAAGCTGCAACCCAACCAGCTGGGGTTTGGTGTCCCCCAAGGCTGTGAAGCAGCGGCTCATGCTGCACGAGCCTACATTAGCTCTCTTACTGAAGACCAGGCTGTAGTAAAATTAGATTTTAAAAACGCTTTCAACTCGGTCAAAAGGGAAGCAATCCTCACTGCAGTCCAGGAACATTGCCCAAGCATTCTCCCGTTTGTGTCAGCAGGCTACAGCAAAGACTCAACCCTCCTGTTTGGCAAACATGAAGTCACCTCAGCAGAGGGAATTCAACAGGGTGACCCACTTGCACCGTTCCTCTTTTGCATAGTGGTTCGAGAAATTACAACCAGACTATCCAGCGAGCTCAACATCTGGTTCCTGGATAATGGCACTCTGGCAGGCACACAAGATTCCCTGCTAGAAGACCTACAGCTGGTGAAGACACGGGGGGAGTCTATGGGTCTCGTTCTTAACCCCTCCAAGTGCGAAATTATTGCATCCAGTGAAGTAATCATAAGAGCAGTGAAATCAGTTCTACCAGAAGCCTCAGTCGTTAAACCTACCGACAGCACACTACTCGGAGCACCTCTGGGCCACAATGCCATTGCTGCAGTCCTTGACGAAAAGTTTAGAGACCTAAAGAGGATGGAAGAGAGAATTGGGGACTTGGACTCCCACGATGCCCTCTACCTTCTCACAAAGTGCCTTACCTTGCCCAGGCTAACATACTTCTTAAGGTGTGCACCAACTTTTGGCAACCCACTTCTAAATCAATATGATGAGCTCCTCAGGTCAATATTCAGGAAGGCGCTCAACCTAGATTTAGATGACAGTCAGTGGGACCAAGCAACACTACCAGTGAGATTTGGAGGGATAGGCATACGAAAGGCAACTGAGGTAGCACTTCCAGCATTCTTATCCTCATGTACAGCAGCCAACGAATTGGTAGGGCAGATCCTACCAGAGCGTATGAGAGAGACAGCGGGAACTCATGATCAAACGTTCATCGAAGCAGCCAGACAATGGGACACCATTGCACACCCTCAACCCCGACCACAAGTCCCAAAAGACCACAAGCAGGCCCACTGGGATAGCCCCATAATGGAAAAGACTGTCACAGCAATGATTGACAACGCTGATGCTGAAAACAAAGCCTGCCTCCTAGCGGTAACAGCACCCCACGCCGGGGATTTTTTATTTGCTGTGCCCAATGCCGCCCTGGGAACTCGCCTCAGTCATGACGCTCTCCGCATTGGAGTTGCCCTTCGCCTTGCCGCCCCCATCCTCACCGAACATAGGTGCATCTGCGGAACTGCGATGGCAGACCAATATGGTCGTCATGGTCTGGTATGTCGTAAATCACAGGGTAAAATTGCAAGACATGAAGAAGTCAACGACATCATCAAGAGGAGCCTCGCCACAGCCCGCCACAAAGAGAACCACACTTATCCAGACCTAACGACCCTCAGAAGCGCCCTGATGGGGTCACCTTGCTACCTTGGAAGGATGGTAAGCAAGTGGTATGGGACTACACGTGCGCTGCCACACTGGCCAGTACCTACCTCCACTACAGCACACGTGAAAGCGGTGGTGCTGCTTCTTTCAGGGAATCGCAGAAAATTATTAAATACAGAGGTCTAGCACACTGCTACAGCTTTGTTCCGATCGGCTCGGAGACCCTCGGTTCATGGGGAAAATGTGCATTGAAGTTCCTGAAGGAATTGGGGGACAAATTGATCAGCGCGACAAAAGACCAGAGAGCAAAAAGTTTCTTGTTCCAGCGCCTCAGTGTTGCGATTCAGAGGGGAAATGCCTGTTGCGTCTTGGGCACTAGTCCAACTTCAGAGGAATTCGAAGAAGTGTTTGACTTGCAACAATGATCGAACCCGTCTGTAACATTCATCAATGTTTCCATTGTTGTGTTTTTCAAGAGATCCATAACCTTTAAGCACCTTTTTGCATTATTATTTTTGTATCAACCCATGTATATCTTGTAACCATCAAATGCATAATAAAGCACAAATTTGGATATATATATATATATATATATATATATATATATATATATATATATATATATATATATATATATATATATATATATATATATATATATATATATATATATGTCGTACCTAGTAGCCAGAACGCACTTCTCAGCCTACTATGCAAGGCCCAATTTGCCTAATAAGCCGAGTTTTCATGAATTAATTGTTTTTCGACTACCTAACCTACCTAACCTAACCTAACCTAACTTTTTTGGCTACCTAACCTAACCTAACCTATAAAGTTAGTTTAGGTTAGGTTAGGTAGGGTTGGTTAAGTTCGGCCATATATCTAAGTTAATTTTGACTCCAATAAAAAAAAATTGACCTCATACATAATGAAATGGGTAGTTTTATCATTTCATAAGAAACAAAATAGAGAAAATATATTAATTAAGGAAAACTTGGCATATTAGGCAAATCGGGTCTTTCATAGTAGGCCGAGAAGTGCGTTCTGGCTACTAGGTACGACATATATATATATATATATATATATTTTTTTTTAAATATGGAAGGGAGTACCACCTCTAGCTGGAAGAAGGGAGACCCATAGCCTCGGAGGAAACCACGCATAACGCATTAGAGGGAATGTTTAGATCCCCTCCAATACAGTTTCTGTGTGCTTTTCTCCTACCACCCCCTTCCTTTTTTATTTTTTGTGCTTTAGTATGCATTTGATGGTTACAAGATATACATGGGTTGATACAAAAATAATAATGCAAAAAGGTGCTTAAAGGTTATGGATCTCTTGAAAAACACAACAATGGGAAACATTGATGAATGTCACAGACGGGGTCACAGTATATATATATATATATATATATATATATATATATATATATATATATATATATATATATATATATATATATATATATATATATATATGTCGTACCTAGTAGCCAGAACTCACTTTTTGGCCTACTATTCAAGGCCCGATTTGCCTAATAAGCCAAGTTTTCCTGAATTAATATATTTTTTCTAATTTTTTTCTTATGAAATGATAAAGCTACCCATTTCATTATGTATGAGGTCAATTTTTTTTTATTGGAGTTAAAATTAACGTAGATATATGACCGAACCTAACCAACCCTACCTAACCTAACCTAACCTATCTTTATAGGTTAGGTTAGGTTAGATAGCCGAAAACGTTAGGTTAGGTTAGGTTAGGTAGGTTAGGTTGTCGAAAAAACATTAATTCATGAAAACTAGGCTTATTAGTCAAATCGGGCCATGCATAGTAGGCTGAGAAGCGAGTTCTGGCTACTAGGTACGACATATATATATATATATATATATGTCGTACCTAATAGTTAGAACGCACTTCTCAGCCTACTATGCAAGGCCCGATTTGCCTAATAAGCCAAGTTTTCATGAATTAATATATTTTTTCTAATTTTTTTCTTATGAAATGATAAAGCTACCCATTTCATTATGTATGAGGTCATTTTTTTTATCGGAGTTAAAATTAACGTAGATATATGACCGAACCTAACCAACCCTACCTAACCTAACCTAACCTATCTCTATCAGTTAGGTTACGTTAGGTAGCAGAAAAAGTTAGGTTAGGTTAGGTAGTCGAAAAATCATTAATTCATGAAAACTTGGCTTATTAGGCAAATTGGGCCATGCATAGTTGGCTGAGAAGTGCGTTCTGGCTATTAGGTACGACATATATATATATATATATATATATATATATATATATATATATATATATATATATATATATATATATATATATATATATATATATATAGAAGTGCGTTCTGGCTACTAGGTACGACATATATATATATATATATATATATATATATATATATATATATATATATATATATATATATATATATATATATATATACACCACACCCCAGAAGTGACTCCAGAGTTATGATCCGACAATCCTAAGGCGCATAATAGAAGAGCAAATGTATAGCATAGCTGTAGCAGGTGCCACCCACATCTTCACAGACGGATCGGTGGACACAGAAAATGAGAGTGCTGGCGCTGCTCTTTGCACGACCAGCGTACAGGCATATTGGAGACTGGGAGGACTAGTATCATCAACCCAAACTGAGCTGTTTGCCATACAACAGGCATTCGCATATGTGATTGCACAAAACACTCAAAATGCAATCATACACACAGACTCAAAAGCTGCACTTCAAATACTAGGACAAAAACAGTGGAAAGATAATGTGGAAATAATTACAACCATTTTGCATCTTGGAGCAGTCGCTAAAGGCAAAGGACTCAACATAACTTTAAACTGGATCCCATCCCATATTGGAATCCCATTAAATGAAAAAGCTGATGAAATTGCTAAATTGGCAACTCGTCATCCAGTGATACATAAAACAATTCAACCCAGCCTAGAGAACATAAAAAACATCATCACCAAAAAGCTCTCACATCTCAACAAAGCCTACCTGCACCAGAGAATAGCTGAAGGTTCGCCATCTGCAACATGGTATCTTCAGGCAACCAAATTAGAAAGGTTAAATATCCCAAAAGAAATCCACAGGGAAATAGCAGTTAGGTTATATAGACTACGTCTAGGTTACAGATGCAACTGGGAGATTGGTGAACCCCGACAGAGAGAGTGCATCTTCTGCCAAACTGTCACAGAAAAGCCATTACTTCACTATCTTCTGGAATGTGAAGCAACCAATGACCTTAGAAGAGCTTTAAGAGTTCCTGAATCATGCAGTGGCCACCCTGAAGCCACTGCAGCCACTCTCCTGGTCAACAAAGGTGTCCAGCAGCCGGACACCCTCATAAAGACTGTGAAGCAGTATCCTCCCCCGCGATTACAGCTTGATGGTTAAATGCAACCTCAGAATACTGAGAAAAAAAATTGTACCACTTACGGGCTATTCATGCCCGTGCCACCTCTTGGGTGGCTTAATCTTTATCAATCAATCAATCGAAGTGACTCGAACCCAGACCTCCAGGAGCACTATGTAACAGGTGTACAGGAGGCCTTAACCACTTGACCATCAGTGACCGTACAAGAGACGATGGTAGCCGAGGCTATTTGCCCATCGTCCCGACGGCACTTTGATGGTAATCTTGGGCATAGCTATTTTATCGAATCATCTCACTTTGTGGGGCCACGTGAGCCACACAATAAGAAAATTGTGAGCAACACAATAAATTTGATAAAATAACAATGCCCACGATTACCATCAAATTTATAATGTTGATGGTAATGAACGTTATAGCAAATTGTAACAATTTTATTACAAGTTAGAACAAACGGAAAATAGAGACATGTACCTTGTGTTTGAAGGGAGCTCCTAGGGAGAACATCAGCCAACAGCCCACACAGTCCGTAAGGCAAAGTACCTCACAAAGCTTCATTTCGATAGATAACCTATTAGAAGCTATCAAAACGACATCGGCCAGAATCTTACAACACACCCCCAAACCAGCCCGCCCCCAGTGCAGCAGCCAAACTATCGGCGCTCCTGAGAAAGGTTAACAACTCTACAGGAACGACCCAAGCATGGCACAACCTCCTTCTGTTTGGCAACATATGTCTAGCCACCCCTGCAAGGAGAAACAAAACCTTAGCTGCCTCAGTCATCAAAGCCATAAATGATTTTCACAATTGGAGGACAACCAGGTGTGCCTTCACACTCGTGGGAGAAACGCCCACTGCAGAAAGAGCCACAATAGTAAATCCGGGGCATCGAAAATTAGAGCAACATCACCAAAAAAATAGAAGAAAGAAACACAATTGGAGCAACAAGAGTCATCACCAGTGACGACTCAATTGCTAACAGAGATGATACAACAGTTTGTCCCTAAGGGACAAACACTCACCCAGAGCTCCACGTGAGGATGACATTCTACAAGTTGGGGCTACAGGAGCAGAATCATTCTGGGTGGCCGAACCTGTGATCCATAAAGCTGCCTTGTCTTTCCTAACAGGATCAGCAAATGCTCATAGGACTAAAACACAACGACATCAAAGAAATGCTCAACCCTACACTGGGTGATATTGCACAGGGCCTCCTGGTAGTAGAACTAATCAGATTCACCAACACATGTCTTGCTGGCAACATACCAGAGACCATAAGACCTATATTTTTTGGAGCATTTCTCTGTGCTTTAAGGAAAACGGATGGAGGGATCAGACCAATAACTGTGGGCCATTCACTCCAGCCTCTCATCGCAAAGGCTGCTGCGAGAACAGTTAATCAAACACCGGTCAACATGCTAAAGACAAAAGGCAGTCACAGTGAGAGGTTGTGTTAGCTGGAGCTCCGATTCTAATAACATTATTATTGCAATAATGGAGGGATTTGGTGAGTATGGTTGGAGGTCTGAGAGCAGAGATGGATTCCCTGCGGGAGGAGGTGCGACGGCTGGGACTTCGGGAGGAAACGAAGGAGGAGGCCAGTGTTGACGGGACCTCATTAAGAAGGACTGACGGGACCAGTATTAAAAGTCCTCGTCTTGGCAAGTTGTGAAAGACAGGGGTCTTAAGAAGACCTTGGCAAAACCGACAACTAATAGCCTACACCTAAGGACTTTTAATGCATTTGACGTATTAGAGGACGAGTGCTGTGTTGAACCTGTTGTTCAACGAGGTGGCAAAGACAAAGTAACGAGGAGCATTAAAGCACAGGTCCCTCAAACTGCTCGAAAGGAAAAGGGAGAATCGAAGCGAATTTTGGTTGTGGGAGATTCAGAGGTGAGGTATTTAGACAAAACGTTTTGTGCCAGAGATAGGGGGAACAGATTAAGGGTTTGCTACCCGGGAGCTGGAATTGGTGATATTGTTGGAAACATGAATGATATTATGACAGGAAATGGGAACAAACCCATTATTTGTATTAGTGCAGGGGGTAATGATGTTGGACGAGTTAGGAGTGAGGAACTAATACAGAGATTCAGGACAGCCATTGAATTAGTTAGGAGCAAGGGAGGAATCCCGATCATATGTGGCATTCTTCCAAGAAAGGGAGTGGGAAATGAATGGATGTCATGGGCACTTGGTGTCAATTGCCGGCTGGAAAGATATTGCAAATCAAATGCAATATCTTTCATAGACAACTGGGAACACTTCTATGGAAGAAATGAAATGTATGCTCGTGATGGGGTGCATCTATCGAGAGCTGGGGTTGTTACTGTTGCGAACTCATTGGAAGAAGTGGTTAGAGGTGTTTGTTTGAATTTAAACTGTTAGTAAATAGAGGTATGGGAATTAATTTGGAGGAAGGAGATAATAAAAGTATTTGTTTGTGGGAGAAAGGAATTGGCAAAATGATCAGGGAAAGAGAAGGGCCTCAAAATAACAATTCACTTAGGGTATATTACACTAACAGTAGAAGTCTAAGAAATAAAATTAACGAATTAAATGCTCTTGTCTGCACAGAAAAAAATAGATATTATTGCACTTACCGAAACGTGGATGAATGTAGAAAATAGAGAACTATTAGCTGAATATCAAATCAATGGATTTAAACTATTTCACACAGATAGATATATTAGACGAGGAGGGGGAGTAGCCATATATGTTAGGGACAATTTGAAATGTAGTCTCAAAGAGGGAATCAAAACTGAGCCACACTAAGAAACTATTTGGATAGAATTATACGAAAAAGCAAATAATATTATAATAGGAGTTATATATAGGCCACCAAATTTAGACAGAATGGAAGCAAAGCATCTATGGGATGAAATATCTAGGGCATCTAGATCTAACAGTATTTACGTCATGGGTGACTTTAATTTTAGTGGAATAAACTGGTTGAACAAAACAGGGAATAGTGAAGCAGAAGATTTTCTAGAATTAATTGACGATTGCTTTCTTACGCAACACATTAAGGAACCAACACGGGAAAATAATATTTTAGATTTAGTGTTAACTAACAGGGAAACAAATTAATGACATCGAAATAGGGAGTGAGCTAGGGAACAGTGATCACAAAGAAATCAGATTTAGCATAGAATGGAATAGACCTGTAGGAGAAAATTCTGTTAAAGTGCCAGATTTTCGAAAAGCTGATTTTAATATCCTAAGAAATTCTTTGGGTCAAATTGATTGGAAAGTCTTGGGTATGGGATTGGGGCCGGTCTTGGAGCGAGACATGAACCCAGCGATAGGTGACGTAAATGGGGATTTCGATGTGAATTCAATATATAACTTCTTTAAGAATATTCTAAACAAAGCACAGGAACGTAGTATACCATACAAATTGAATAGATCGAATACTAATGACCCAAAGTGGATAACAAAGAATTTGAAGAACCTTATAGGCAAAAAGAGAGCTTGGTACAAAAGGATTAAAAATGGCGAGGTCACTTTAGAACAGGAATTCGTACAACTGGTTAGAAATGTTAAAAAAGAGATAAGGAAAGCAAAAAGAAACTATGAAGTTCGCATAGCAGGGCAAGCAAAGACAAATCCTAAAGGGTTTTTTCAGTTATATCGTACTAAGACTAGGGAAAGGATAGGTCCAATAAAAACTGAGACAGGTCAAATAACAGATAGTGATGAAGAGATGAGTAGTATTTTTAATAAATATTTTGTATCTGTATTTACTAAAGAGGAACTTAACAATATGCCTTCAGCCGAACAAGTCTATGTGGGTGGGGACGAGGACAGGTTGACGAGTTTAACAGTTACCAGGGAGGATGTTCTTAAACAAATAGTAAAACTCAAACCAAACAAATCCCCAGGGCCGGATGAAGTGTTTGCCAGGGTGCTTAAAGAATGCAAAAAGGAACTTTGTGACCCACTGTCAACCATATTTAATAAATCAATAGAGTCAGGCAGAGTGCCAGAGTTTTGGAAAGTTGCTAATGTGATACCAGTTTTTAAGAAAGGAGATAGATCACTTGCGTCTAACTATCGACCAATTAGCCTAACGTCTATTGTGGGAAAGTTACTCGAATCTATAATAGCAAATAAAATTCGTCTTCATCTTGAAAAACAAAATAATAATTGAGTCGCAACATGGTTTTATAAATGGCCGTTCATGTTTAACAAATTTGTTATCTTTTTATTCTAGCATAGTTGAGGCAGTTGATAGTGGTAAGGATTGTGATGTTGTGTACCTTGACTTTAGCAAAGCTTTTGATACAGTGCCACATGAAAGACTGATTTAAAAGATAGAGGCTCATGGTATTGGGGGTGCTATATTAAACTGGATTAGGGCATGGCTATACCAAAGGAAACAGAGAGTTAGTATAAATGGAGTCAAGTCAGAGTGGGAAAATGTTGTAAGTGGAGTGCCTCAAGGCTCTGTCCTGGGACCTCTGTTGTTTATAATATATATAAATGATTTAGATTCAGGTTTGAGTAGCAACATTTGCAAATTTGCCGATGATACGAAAATCGGTAGGGAAATTAACTCGGAGGAGGACTCACAATCACTTCAAGTTGATCTAGCTAGGGTTTTGAAATGGTCAAAGGATTGGCAGATGCAGTTTAATGCTGATAAATGTAAAGTTCTGAGGTTAGGTAATGATGATAGAGTTACAAGATACGAGCTAGATGGTGTTGAGATTGCGAAGTCGGATTGCGAAAGGGATCTGGGAGTTATGTTTAGTAAGAATTTAAAACAAAAGGATCAATGCATAAGAACATAAGAACATAAGAACAAAGGCAACTGCAGAAGGCCTATTGGCCCATACGAGGCAGCTCCTATTCTATAACCACCCAATCCCACTCATATACTTGTCCAACCCGTGCTTGAAACAATCGAGGGACCCCACCTCCACAATGTTACGCGGCAATTGGTTCCACAAATCAACAACCCTGTTACTGAACCAGTATTTACCCAAGTCTTTCCTAAATCTAAACTTATCCAATTTATACCCATTGTTTCGTGTTCTGTCCTGTGTTGATACTTTTAATACCCTATTAATATCCCCCCGGTTATGTCCATTCATCCACTTGTAAACCTCTATCATGTCACCCCTAACTCTTCGCCTTTCCAGTGAATGCAACTTAAGCTTTGTTAATCTTTCTTCATATGAAAGATTTCTAATTTGGGGAATTAACTTAGTCATCCTACGCTGGACACGTTCAAGTGAATTTATATCCATTCTATAATATGGCGACCAAAACTGAACTGCATAATCTAAATGGGGCCTAACTAGAGCAAGATATAGCTTGAGAACCACACCAGGTGTCTTGTTACTAACGCTGCGATTAATAAATCCAAGTGTCCGATTTGCCTTATTACGAACATTTATGCATTGATCCTTTTGTTTTAAATTCTTACTAATCATAACTCCCAGATCCCTTTCGCAATCCGACTTCGCAATCACAACACCATCTAGCTCGTATCTAGTAACTCTATCATCATTACCTAACCTCAGAACTTTACATTTATCAGCATTAAACTGCATCTGCCAATCCTTCGACCACCCCAAAACCCTATCCAGATCAACTTGAAGTGATAGTGAGTCCTCCTCCGAATTAATTTCCCTACCGATTTTCGTATCATCGGCAAATTTGCAAATGTTGCTACTCAAACCTGAATCTAAATCATTTATATATATTATAAACAACAGAGGTCCCAGGACAGAGCCTTGAGGCACTCCACTTACAACATTTTCCCACTCTGACTTGATTCCATTTATACTAACTCTCTGTTTCCTTTGGTATAGCCATGCCCTAATCCAGCTTAATATAGCACCCCCAATACCATGAGACTCTATTTTTTTAATCAGTCTTTCATGTGGCACTGTATCAAAAGCTTTGCTAAAGTCAAGGTATACAACATCGCAATCCTTACCACTATCAACTGCCTCAACAATGCTAGAATAAAAAGATAACAAATTTGTTAAACATGAACGGCCATTTATAAAACCATGTTGCGACTCAATTATTAATTTATGTTTTTCAAGATGAAGACGAATTTTATTTGCTATTATAGATTCGAGCAACTTTCCCACAATGGACGTTAGGCTAATTGGTCGATAGTTAGACGCAAGTGATCTATCTCCTTTCTTAAAAACTGGTATCACATTAGCAACTTTCCAAAACTCTGGCACTCTGCCTGACTCTATTGATTTATTAAATATGGTTGACAGTGGGTCACAAAGCTCCTCTTTGCATTCTTTAAGCACCCTAGCAAACACTTCATCCGGCCCTGGGGATTTGTTTGGTTTGAGTTTTACTATTTGTTTAAGAACATCCTCCCTGGTAACTGCTAAACTCGTCAACCTGTCCTCGTCCCCACCCACATAGACTTGTTCGGCTGAAGGCATATTGTTAAGTTCCTCTTTAGTAAATACAGATACAAAATATTTATTAAAAATACTACTCATCTCTTCATCACTATCTGTTATTTGACCTGTCTCAGTTTTTAATGGACCTATCCTTTCCCTAGTCTTAGTACGATATAACTGAAAAAACCCTTTAGGATTTGTCTTTGCTTGCCCTGCTATGCGAACTTCATAGTTTCTTTTTGCTTTCCTTATCTCTTTTTTAACATTTCTAACCAGTTGTACGAATTCCTGTTCTAAAGTGACCTCCCCATTTTTAATCCTTTTGTACCAAGCTCTCTTTTTACCTATAAGGTTCTTCAAATTCTTTGTTATCCACTTTGGGTCATTAGTATTCGATCTATTCAATTTGTATGGTATACTACGTTCCTGTGCTTTGTTTAGAATATTCTTAAATAAGTTATATATTGAATCCACATCGAAATCCCCATTTAAGTCACCTATCGCTGGGTTCATGTCTCGCTCCAAGACCGGCCCACACCCCATACCCAAGACTTTCCAATCAATTTGACCCAAAAAATTTCTTAGGCTATTAAAATCAGCTTTTCGAAAATCTGGCACTTTAACAGAATTTTCTCCTACTGGTCTATTCCATTCTATGCTAAATCTGATTTCTTTGTGATCACTGCTCCCTAGCTCACTCCCTATTTCGATGTCATTAATTTGCGTTTCCCTGTTAGTTAACACTAAATCTAAAATATTATTTTCCCGTGTTGGTTCCATAATGTGTTGCGTAAGAAAGCAATCGTCAATTAATTCTAGAAAATCTTCTGCTTCACTATTCCCTGTTTTGTTCAACCAGTTTATTCCGCTAAAATTAAAGTCACCCATGACATAAATACTGTTAGATCTAGATGCTCTAGATATTTCATCCCATAGATGCTTTGCTTCCATTCTGTCTAAATTTGGTGGCCTATATATTACTCCTATTATAATATTATTAGCTTTTTCGTTTAATTCAATCCAAATAGTTTCTGTGTGTGGCTCTGTTTTGATTCCCTCTTTGAGACTACATTTCAAAAGAAATGTTCGTAATAAGGCAAATCGGACACTTGGATTTATTAATCGCAGCGTTAGTAACAAGACACCTGGTGTGGTTCTCAAGCTATATCTTGCTCTAGTTAGGCCCCATTTAGATTTTGCGGTTCAGTTTTGGTCGCCATATTATAGAATGGATATAAATTCACTTGAACGTGTCCAGCGTAGGATAACTAAGTTAATTCCTCAAATTAGAAATCTTTCATATGAAGAAAGATTAACAAAGCTTAAGTTGCATTCACTGGAAAGGCAAAGAGTTAGGGGTGACATGATAGAGGTTTACAAGTGGGGGAATTGACATAACAAAGGGGATAATAATAGGGTATTAAAAGTATCAACACAAGACAGAACACGAAACATAAGAACATAAGAACATAAGAACAAAGGTAACTGCAGAAGGCCTATTGGCCCATACGAGGCAGCTCCTCGTATGGGCCAATGGGAATAAATTGGATAAGTTGGATAAGTTTAGATTTAGGAAAGACTTGGGTAAATACTGGTTCAGTACCAGGGTTGTTGATTTGTGGAACCAATTGCCGCGTAACATTGTGGAGGTGGGGTCCCTCGATTGTTTCAAGCATGGGTTGGACATGTATATGAGTGGGATTGGGTGGTTATAAATAGGAGCTGCCTCGTATGGGCCAATAGGCCTTCTGTAGTGGCCTTTGTTCTTATGTTCAATAATATCTATTTTTTCTGTGCAGACAAGAGCATTTAATTCGTTAATTTTATTTCTTAGACTTCTACTGTTAGTGTAATATCTCCGGACCTCCGGGGAGGTCCGGAGCTGGGTGGTTTGGCTACAGTTCAAGTTAAGTTACAACCCAGTTGCAGTATACATACCCCCAGTGACCATGACTTCCCTTAGGGAAAGCAACGAAGAGAAAGGAAGCGCAGGCCCCTCAGAAAGTAAAGGAAGTACCTAAGCAAACATTAGTTGTGGGAGATTCCCAGATAAGGTATTTGGATAGAACGTTTTGTGCTAGAGATAGGGGGAACAGGTTAAGGGTTTGCTATCCCGGAGCTGGCATTGGTGATATTATAAACAACATGAATGATATTATGGCTGGTAATGGGAACAATCCCATTATTTGCATTAGCGTGGGAGGAAATGATGTTGCTCGAGTCAGGAGTGAGGAACTGATTCAGAGGTATAAAACAGCCATAGAGTTAGTTAGGAGCAAGGGAGGAATCCCGATCATATGTGGCATTCTTCCAAGAAAGGGAGTGGGAAATGAATGGATATCGAGGGCACTTGGTGTCAATTGCCGGCTGGAAAGATATTGCAAATCAAATGCAATATCTTTCATAGACAACTGGGAACACTTCTATGGAAGAAATGAAATGTATGCTCGTGATGGGGTGCATCTATCGAGAGCTGGGGTTGTTGCTGTTGCGAACTCGCTAGAAGAAGTGGTTAGAGGTGTTTGTTTGGGTTTAAACTGTTAGTAGTTAGAGGTATGGGAATTGATTTGGAGGAAGGAGGTAATAAAAGTATGTGTTTGTGGGAGAAAGGAATTGGCAAAACGATCAGGGAAAGAGAAGGTCCGCAAAATAACAATTCACTTAGGGTATATTACACTAACAGTAGAAGTCTAAGAAATAAAATTAACGAATTAAATGCTCTTGTCTGCACAGAAAAAATAGATATTATTGCACTTACCGAAACGTGGATGAATGTAGAAAATAGAGAACTATTAGCTGAATATCAAATATATGGATTTAAACTATTTCACACAGATAGATATATTAGACGAGGAGGTGGAGTAGCCATATATGTTAGGGACAATTTGAAATGTAGTCTCAAAGAGGGAATCAAAACAGAGCCACACACAGAAACTATTTGGATTGAATTAAACGAAAAAGCTAATAATATTATAATAGGAGTAATATATAGGCCACCAAATTTAGACAGAATGGAAGCAAAGCATCTATGGGATGAAATATCTAGAGCATCTAGATCTAACAGTATTTATGTCATGGGTGACTTTAATTTTAGCGGAATAAACTGGTTGAACAAAACAGGGAATAGTGAAGCAGAAGATTTTCTAGAATTAATTGACGATTGCTTTCTTACGCAACACATTAAGGAACCAACACGGGAAAATAATATTTTAGATTTAGTGTTAACTAACAGGGAAACGCAAATTAATGACATCGAAATAGGGAGTGAGCTAGGGAGCAGTGATCACAAAGAAATCAGATTTAGCATAGAATGGAATAGACCAGTAGGAGAAAATTCTGTTAAAGTGCCAGATTTTCGAAAAGCTGATTTTAATAGCCTAAGAAATTTTTTGGGTCAAATTGATTGGAATGGCTTGGGTATGGGGTGTGGGCCGGTCTTGGAGCGAGACATGAACCCAGCGATAGGTGACTTAAATGGGGATTTCGATGTGGATTCAATATATAACTTATTTAAGAATATTCTAAACAAAGCACAGGAACGTAGTATACCATACAAATTGAATAGATCGTATACTAATGACCCAAAGTGGATAACAAAGAATTTGAAGAACCTTATAGGTAAAAAGAGAGCTTGGTACAAAAGGATTAAAAATGGGGAGGTCACGTTAGAACAGGAATTCGTACAACTGGTTAGAAATGTTAAAAAAGAGATAAGGAAAGCAAAAAGAAACTATGAAGTTCGCATAGCAGGGCAAGCAAAGACAAATCCTAAAGGGTTTTTTCAGTTATATCGTACTAAGACTAGGGAAAGGATAGGTCCATTAAAAACTGAGACAGGTCAAATAACAGATAGTGATGAAGAGATGAGTAGTATTTTTAATAAATATTTTGTATCTGTATTTACTCAAGAGGAACTTAACAATATGCCTTCAGCCGAACAAGTCTATGTGGGTGGGGACGAGGACAGGTTGACGAGTTTAGCAGTTACCAGGGAGGATGTTCTTAAACAAATAGTAAAACTCAAACCAAACAAATCCCCAGGGCCGGATGAAGTGTTTGCTAGGGTGCTTAAAGAATGCAAAGAGGAGCTTTGTGACCCACTGTCAACCATATTTAATAAATCAATAGAGTCAGGCAGAGTGCCAGAGTTTTGGAAAGTTGCTAATGTGATACCAGTTTTTAAGAAAGGAGATAGATCACTTGCGTCTAACTATCGACCAATTAGCCTAACGTCTATTGTGGGAAAGTTACTCGAATCTATAATAGCAAATAAAATTCGTCTTCATCTTGAAAAACATAAATTAATAATTGAGTCGCAACATGGTTTTATAAATGGCCGTTCATGTTTAACAAATTTGTTATCTTTTTATTCTAGCATTGTTGAGGCAGTTGATAGTGGTAAGGATTACGATGTTGTATACCTTGACTTTAGCAAAGCTTTTGATACAGTGCCACATGAAAGACTGATTAAAAAAATAGAGTCTCATGGTATTGGGGGTGCTATATTAAGCTGGATTAGGGCATGGCTATACCAAAGGAAACAGAGAGTTAGTATAAATGGAATCAAGTCAGAGTGGGAAAATGTTGTAAGTGGAGTGCCTCAAGGCTCTGTCCTGGGACCTCTGTTGTTTATAATATATATAAATGATTTAGATTCAGGTTTGAGTAGCAACATTTGCAAATTTGCCGATGATACGAAAATCGGTAGGGAAATTAATTCGGAGGAGGACTCACTATCACTTCAAGTTGATCTAGATAGGGTTTTGAAATGGTCAAAGGATTGGCAGATGCAGTTTAATGCTGATAAATGTAAAGTTCTGAGGTTAGGTAATGATGATAGAGTTACAAGATACGAGCTAGATGGTGTTGTGATTGCGAAGTCGGATTGCGAAAGGGATCTGGGAGTTATGATTAGTAAGAATTTAAAACAAAAGGATCAATGCATAAATGTTCGTAATAAGGCAAATCGGACACTTGGATTTATTAATCGCAGCGTTAGTAACAAGACACCTGGTGTGGTTCTCAAGCTATATCTTGCTCTAGTTAGGCCCCATTTAGATTATGCAGTTCAGTTTTGGTCGCCATATTATAGAATGGATATAAATTCACTTGAACGTGTCCAGCGTAGGATGACTAAGTTAATTCCCCAAATTAGAAATCTTTCATATGAAGAAAGATTAACAAAGCTTAAGTTGCATTCACTGGAAAGGCGAAGAGTTAGGGGTGACATGATAGAGGTTTACAAGTGGATGAATGGACATAACCGGGGGGATATTAATAGGGTATTAAAAGTATCAACACAGGACAGAACACGAAACAATGGATATAAATTGGATAAGTTTAGATTTAGGAAAGACTTGGGTAAATACTGGTTCAGTAACAGGGTTGTTGATTTGTGGAACCAATTGCCGCGTAACATTGTGGAGGTGGGGTCCCTCGATTGTTTCAAGCACGGGTTGGACAAGTATATGAGTGGGATTGGGTGGTTATAGAATAGGAGCTGCCTCGTATGGGCCAATAGGCCTTCTGCAGTTACCTTTGTTCTTATGTTCTTATGTTCTAATATACCCTAAGTGAATTGATATTTTGAGGCCTTTCTCTTTCCCTGATCATTTTGCCAATTCCTTTCTCCCACAAACACATACTTTTATTACCTCCTTCCTCCAAATCAATTCCCATACCTCTATTTACTAACAGTTTAAACCCAAACAAACACCTCTAACCACTTCTTCCAATGAGTTCGCAACAGCAACAACCCCAGCTCTCGATAGATGCACCCCATCACGAGCATACATTTCATTTCTTCCATAGAAGTGTTCCCAGTTGTCTATGAAAGATATTGCATTTGATTTGCAATATCTTTCCAGCCGGCAATTGACACCAATTGTCCTCGACATCCATTCATTTCCCACTTTTTTTCTTGGAAGAATGCCACATATGATCGGGATTCCTCCCTTGCTCCTAACTAATTCAATGGCTGTCCTGAATCTCTGTATTAGTTCCTCACTCCTAACTCGCACAACATCATTACCCCCTGCACTAATACAAATAAAGGGTTTGTTTCCATTTCCCGTCATAATATCATTCATGTTTCCAACAATATCACCAATTCCCGCTCCCGGATAGCAAACCCAAAATCTGTTCCCCCTATCTCTGGCACAAAACGTTCTGTCTAAATACCTCACCTGGGAATCTCCCACAACCAAAATTCACTTTGATTCTCCCTTTTCCTTTCGAGCAGTGTGAGGGACCTGCGCTTCAATGCTCCTCGTTGCTTTGCCTCCTCTTTGAACAACAGGTTCACCACAGCACTCGTCCTCTAATACGTCAAATGCGTTAAAAGTCCTTAGATGTAGGCTATTAGTTGTCGGTTTTGCCAAGGTCTTCATAAGACCCCTGTCTTTCACAACTTGCCAAGACGAGGTCTCCTTATTACTGGTTCCGTCAGTCCTTCTTAATGAGGTCCCGTCAACACTGACTTCCTCCTTTGTTTCCTCCCGAAGTCTCAGCCATCGTACCTCCTCCTGCAGGGAATCCATCTCTGCTCTCAGAGCTCCAACCAGACTCAGATGCTTTGCTTCCATTCTGTCTAAATTTGGTGGCCAATATATAACTCCTATTATAATATTATTTGCTTTTTCGTTTAATTCTATCCAAATAGTTTCTGTGTGTGGCTCAGTTTTGATTCCCTCTGAGACTACATTTCAAATTGTCCCTAACATATATGGCTACTCCCTCTCCTTGTCTAATATATCTATCTGTGTGAAATAGTTTAAATCCATTTATTTGATATTCAGCTAATAGTTCTCTAATTTCTACATTCATCCACGTTTCGGTAAGTGCAATAATATCTATTTTTTCTGTGCAGACAGGAGCATTTAATTCGTTAATTTTATTTCTTAGACTTCTACTGTTAGTGTAATATACCCTAAGTGTATTGTTATTTTGAGGCCCTTCTCTTTCCCTGATCATTTTGCCAATTCCTTTCTCCCACAAACACATACTTTTATTACCTCCTTCTTCCAAATCAATTCCCATACCTCTTATCCAATATCAACTTATCCAATTTACACCCATTGTTTCGTGTTCTGTCTTGTGTTGATACTTTTAATGCTCTATTAATATCCTCCTTGTTATGTAGATTCATCCACTTATACACCTCCATCATGTCACCAATAATTCTTCGCCTTTCTAGAGTATGTAATTTAAGAGTATTGAAGTAATTTAAGCTTTATCAATCTTTCTTCATATGACAGGTTGCTAATTAGCGGGATTAACTTTGCCATCCTACGCTGGACGCGTTCTAGTGAATTTATATCCCTTCTATAGTACTGCGACCGAAACTGAACTGCATAATCCTAATGGGGCCGAACCATTTAGGTCCCATTCAGCTATATCTTCAGCAAGATATAGCTGAAGAACAAAATCAGGCGTCTTATTAATAACGCTTCGATAATAAATCCCAATGTCTTATTAGCCTTATTACGAACATTTATGCATTGATTTTTGGGTTTAAAATTTTTACTAATCATAATTCCCAGATCCCTTTCGCAATCCGACTTCGCAATCTCAACACCATCTAGCTCGTATCTTGTAACTCTGTCATCATTACCTAGCATCAAAACCTTACATTTATCGGCATTAAACTGCATCTACCAATCTTTGGACCATTTTAAAACCCTATTTAGATCGTCTTGGAGTGATAGCGAGTCTTTTCTGTGTATATTCCCCTCCTGATTTTTATATCATCGGCAAAGTTGCAAAAGTTGCTGCTCAAACCTGAATCTAAATTATTTATATCTATTATAAATAGCAGAGGTCCCAGGACAGAGCCTTGCGGCACTATACTTTTCTCAGTCTGATTTAACCCTCATTTAAACTAACTGTTTCATTTGGTATAGCGATGCCCTAATCCAACTTAATGTAGCACCCCCAATACCATGAGCCTCTATCTTTTTAATCAATCTTTATGTGGCACTGTATCGAAAGCTTTGCTAAAGTCAAGGTACACAACATCATAAACCTTACCACTATCAACAACCTCAACTATGCTGGAATAAAATTATAGCAAATTTGTTAAACATGAACGGCCATGTTGTGAATCATTTATTAATATATGTTTTTCAAGATGAAGACGAATTGTATTTGCAATTATCGATTCAAGTAACTTTCCCACAATAGATGTTAGGCTAATTGGCCGATAGTTTGACACAAGTGATCTATCTCTTTTATAAAAATTGGTACCACATTAGCAACCTTCCATGACTCTGGCACTCTGCCTGTCTCTAATGATTTATTAAATATATTAGACAATGACTCGCCATGCTCCTCTTTGCATTCCTTAATAAGCACCCTGCCAAACACTTCGTCTGGCTCTGGGAATTTGTTTGGCTTGAGTTTCACCATTTGTTTAATAACATCCTCCCTGGTAACTGCTAAACTAGTCAACCTGTCCTCTTCCCCACTCACAGACTATTTTGGCTGAAGGCATAATGTTCAGTTCCTCTTTAGTAAATACAGAGATAAAATATTTATTAAAAATACTACTCATCTCTTCGTCATTATCAGTTGTCTGACCTGTCTCAGAATTTTAATGGACCTATTGTTACGGCCCTACTGGGATGCAACTGGGTTCTTCTCTGATGGTAGTAGAGTTTGAGAATCCGGCCCCAAGTTAGTAGAGGATTTCAAGGGGTATGTTCCGTAACGCAAGTAAAACTAAAACTTCCACCACTGTAATTGAAAGTCATAAAAGGGAATTATTACTACACAATGTACAATGAGGTCTCCCTCTCTGAAGGCGCTCAACACTCGGCGATGCTTCTTCTAGGTAGCCCTGGTCTCGGCTTCCGTGGCTCATGATAAATCCACGATAACTCTACGACGAATCTACCCTGGCCACTGGCCAGCCAAATCACAGTCCCACTGGGTGCTTCGTCGTGGAGGCCTTCAACCACAATCCAGCCTGTAGCTGGCAGGTACCGATCAGCTCCGCTGTATAGGCCACTCCACGACCGATACTTAGGGTTGTGTGCCCTAGCCAGGAGCCACGTGTGACTCGCTGGTCACTCTTCTCATACAGCACCCCAGTGGGTGGTCTCTTCCACCAGCCAACCCCGGATAAGGCGATTCCCAACACTGCCACGCCTCAGGCAGGCTATTACTCTCAACAGAGTTCGTCTGGGGGGTGACTCACAGCTTCTTCAACAGTGAAGAGACCTTGGCTGCCTTGGGTAGACTGGTCCATCGTCCAACACAGCAGTCGCAGGTCGACTCTGCAATCAGACACGTCATTAATACTGGGACGCTTCAGTCACAAGCTTAGACAGAAACGTCCACCTCTTCACTCCATAGATGGCGTTCACTGTCTAAGCACTACCTCACCAGAGGTCAGCAGCAGCTACGTCTGGAGTCGACTAGGACAGGAATCCAGCACCTGTTGCCGGCATATCCTGTCACCACTAGATGGCGTCGTCCATGTGGAGTGGGTTTTGGGAGCGGACTCACAGATGGCGTTGTCGTCACTGCTCCATGCTCCGACGCTGGACTCGGGTCCGTAACACCTCCTCACCAAAAAGAATTTGGTTTGGGTTTCTATAAAAGAGAAAACAAACCAAATTAGTACAGGGGTACAACTCCAAGCGGACTCACATATACAATGGACTGGAGTGGCGAGGATGTCTTGTCCGCAAAACTGTCCTAATGAGAGATTCAGGCAGAAGGAAAACTTGAGGATCATAGGTGATGTCCTACCTGACGTGACTTCATACAGCCTCACTGAGATAGCAATCAGGGGCATAGTCTTCTTACGTGTCTCGAGTAAGGATCGGCACAGGCGTGATCTGGGGTGAATCGACACCTCCCTGTGTCGTGGCACCGTTGGTGGCTGGTCACAGACGGCATTTCTTATACCGGTCCGGTAGTCCTTCAGGGAGATGGGAACTTGGAATACAGGGGACAGATGATTTGGAGTGACAGCGATAGTTGTTAATTCGGTACTTACAGCATAAACGTCTACTAGGCCCACACCTAGTTCCAACAGAGCTGCTTGTAGATTGAAGATGGTGTCTGCTCTGCCACCGTCATGTCGACCAACGTTCCGTATAATGCTGAATCCAGGCTCAGCAATCACATGGGGGTGTCAACCTGTCGGAAACAGTCACTCATAATATCATTTCTCATACCTCCTGTATCCACCATCACCTTCCAGGTCCCTTCTTCGACTGCAACACTCACAGTGCAAGTCTCTAATCCCTGGGGTCCCTTCATGATGTTCATGGGAGCCATCATCTGTCAGGTCGTCCACTGGTCTTTACTTAAAATACACACAAGAATTATACAAAATACCGCCAAGAAACATTTAGGAATAAGTTTCATGAGCCTATTACGTCCATAGCTGGCGATCTCCATTAGCCTGGCTTGGATCAAAGAGGGCACTAGAGCCTGCACACTTACCTCACATACCTCTGACGTCTGGAGAATCTCTGGCCGGTTCAGTGAACGTTGTACCTTGCCATACCGCAAGTACTCATGTGCCTTCACTCCAGACTCTTGGGTATCCGTGGGTGCTTGTACACGAGGCCTCTCCTCTTGCTCAGTCGCTTCTGTCATCATAACCTCATGTTTCTTGTCGGGAGAAGAATCAGGAGAACCTATTAGAATGCTCTCGATCGGTTGGGTAGAGGAAGGATTAAAAAAGTTATATAATTGTACATCCGCCTGTATCTGGATACCACTGTTTCCTGTTACCTCAGGCCTTTTTGCTGTTCTGGCTGACTCGTCCGCAATCTTGAGATGATCGTCGTTCCAACCTGTCACCAAGTCGTTGGCTAGTATTACGTCAATCCCAGCTATAGGCAGGGTATCAACTACTGCCAACGCACATGTGCCGCTGAAGTAAGGCGAGTCTAGATGTACCGGCACTAAGGGGGCAACGTACTGCGTCATAGGAAACCCAACCAGGACAACCTTTTGTCTCCCGTCTACACTCACACCCTCGGGTAACGAGTCTCTCACGATCAGGGACTGGGCTGCTCCACTATCTCTGAGCACTACAACTGATCTACCAGTATGATCACTCGTTACATACCCGCCTGAAGTGTGAGGGGCAAACAATCCTAGTCCTTCCTGACTAGTCAGAGACTGGGTTCCTACTGGTGGTGTCACACAGCCCATCAGCATCACCTCCCTACGTGGACCGCTACCACTTCTGCCTCGGCACATAGCAGCAACGTGTCCTTTCTGCCCACAAGTCCAACACACTACATTCCTCCTTGGACTACGGTGTTTCGGACTGCTAGGACTAATCCTTCGGGGACTACTTGGGGGCGTCTTCATAGCGCTTTGTGGGACGGGTCTTTTCTTCTTGACGAGGTCTGCCAAACAGACGTGGATAACTCCTAGGGACATACCTAGTGGAAGACCTATGCGTCAAGATGTATTCTTCAGCCATAGTGGCTGCTGCACTTAAGGTCTGTACCTGTTGCTCTTCTAGGTATGTCTTCAGATCCCCAGACAGACATTCCTTAAAATCCTCCAACAAAACGAGCTGTTCGAGTTCTTCTTTTGTCTTCACCTTCCGAGAGGCACACCACTCCTGGAAAAGCCGTTCCTTGATGGCCGCGAACTCGGTGAACGTGTGCTCCAAGGTCTTTTTCAGGTTCCTGAACTTCTGCCTGTAAGCCTCGGGCACCAACTGAAAGCCATGAGCACTACCTTCACCTTGTCATAATCACAGGAGTCATCAAGGGACAACGTGGAGTAGGCGACATGGGCCTTCCCAGTCAAGACGGACTGTATCATGATGGCCCAATTCTCCTTTGGCCATTCCAAAGAGGCTGCAACCTTCTCGAAAGCAGCGAAGAACTTCGAAACTTCTTTGTTGAATTTCGGGACCATTTTGATATTCCTTACCGGATCGAAACCACTCGTTTCCGTTGTTTTCCTCCGACCACCTAATGGCAATACTTCTAACTCGTGTCTTCTTTCCTTTTCCTCTGTCTCGTCGTTCTTGCCTTTCTTTTTCCCTTTCTTCTCTTTCTCGCTCTTCTCGTTCTCTTTTCTTTCTTCCCTTTCTCGCTCTTCTTTCCTCTCTTCTAATTCTAAACGCCTCATTTCCATTTCTTTATCTTTCAATTCTCGTTCTATTTCTAATTTCTTCCATTCTGTCTCACGATTTATTTCTAAGGCACGCATTTTGACAGTTAGAAAGCTTATATTTAGCTCACCTGCATCACTTTCAATGTCACTACCTTTATCTTCCTTTTCAGTGGAAGCTACCTCCTCACTTTCCTTTGTACTCTGTGCCTTGCTTTCCTGTTTTTCCCCGGCCTTCAAATGTTTGTGGACCTTTGACAAGATCTCTACACGGGAATCACTTGTACGTATTTTTATCTCCAGATATGCGCTCACTAGCACCAGTTCTTGTTTTCCCAGATATTTCAATCTGGCAAGACAGTCCTTCTTGTTCAGATAGTCCTGAACATCGTCCAGATCTTCGAGGGTCACTTTTTCCCCCATTGTCACTTAAGTGGAGTACGAACACTCAACATGTAGCCTCACTTGAGCACTAAACACCGAGCACTGTACTACGCCAATACTGCACTTTATCGCACCTAACACCTCGCTTGCCAATATTGCACGTAATCACACCGAGCACCGCACTCTACAATATTGCACTAAATCACACTGAGCACCGCACTCTCCAATATTGCACTAAATCACAGGGAGCACCGCACTCGTCAATATTGCACTTAATCACACCGCACTGAACGGGACGTATAACGTCCTAATAAGTACCAACAGGGAAATTATTTACAGGGGATTGCACTACGTCACCACCCCTGTCAAACATACTTGACAAGGGGTCGGATCCCGCTGGGGATGCCAATTATGTTACTCCCCTACTGGGACGCAACCGGGTTCTTCGCTGACGGTAGTAGAGTTTGGGAATCCGGCCCCAAGTTAGTAGAGGCTTTCAAGGGGTGTGTTCCGTAATGCAAGTAAAACTAAAGGGGAAGGGATACAAATATTCCAATTTTCCGATATATATTTCCACCACCGTAATTGAAAGTCATAAAAGGGAATTATTACTACACAATGTACAATGAGGTCTCCCTCTCTGAAGACGCTCAACACTCGGCGATGCTTCTTTTATGTTACAGCCCTACTGGGAGGCAACCGGGTCCTTCTCTGATGTTAGTAGAGTTTTGGAATCCGGCCCCAAGTTAGTAGAGGCTTTCAAGGGGTGTGTTCCGTAACGCAAGTAAAACTAAAGGGGGCGGGATACAAGTATTCCAATTTTTCGATATATATTTCCATCACCGTAATTGAAAGTCATAAAAGGGAATTATTACTACCCAATGTACAATGAGGTCTCTCTCTCTGAAGACGCTCAACACTCGGCGATGCTTCTTCTAGGTAGCCCTGGTCTCGGCTTCCGTGGCTCACGATGAATCCACGATAACTCTACGACGAATCTACCCTGGCCACAGGCCAGCCAAATCACAGTCCCACTGGGTGCTTTGTCGTGGAGGCCTTCAACCACAATCCAGCCTGTAGCTGGCAGGTACCGATCAGCTCCGCTGTATAGGCCACTCCACGACCGATACTTAGGGTTGTGAGCCCTAGCCAGGAACCTCGTGTGACTCACTGGTCACTCTCCTCATACAGCACCACAGTGGCTAGTCTCTTCCACCAGCCAACCCCGGATAAGGCGATTCCCGACACTGCTACGCCTCAGGCAGGCTATTACTCTCAACAGAGTTCGTCCAGGGGTGGCTCACAGCTTCTTCAAAGCAGACTGGTGAGGAGACCTTGGCTGCCTTGGGTAGACTGGTCCATCGTCCAACACAGCAGTCCCAGGTCGACTCTGCAATCAGACACGTCATTAATACTGGGAAGCTTCACTCACAAGCTTAGACAGAAACGTCCACCTCTTCACTCCATAGATGACGTTCACTGTCTAAGCACTACCTCACCAGAGGTCAGCAGTGGCTACGTCGCGAGTCGACTAGGACAGGAATCCAGCACCTGTTGCCGGCATATCCTGTCACCACTAGATGGCGTCGTCCATTTGGAGTGGGTTTCGGGAGCGGACTCACAGACGGCGTTGTCGTCACTGCTCCGTGCTCCGAATCTGGACTCGGGTCCGTAACACCTATCCTTTCCCTAATCTTTGTTCGATATAACTGAAAAAAAAACTTTAGGATTTCTCTTTGCTTGGCCTGCTATGTGAACTTCATAGTTTCTTATTGCCCTCCTTATCTCTTTTTTAACGTTTCTAAGCAGTTGGACGATTTCTAATTCTAAACTGACTTCCCCAATCCTAATCCTGTTGTACCAAGCTCTCTATCTACTTACAAGGTTCTTCAACATCTGGTTCTTGGATGATGGTACTCTACCTGGTTCCCAAGACTCCCTCCTGGAGGACATCAGAATAATCGAGGAGCAAGGTGCAATTTTTGGCCTCACCCTGAACCCTTTTAAGTGCGAAGTAATATGTTCCAACCAGGCCATCATAGAGAGAATAGAGGGTCTTCTGCCAAATATCCATATAACTAAACCTGAAAACAAAACACTCCTAGGAGCCCCCCCCCCCCCCCCCGGGGTTGAAAACCATCGATGAGGCCCTTGATTAGAAAATTGCCGACCTTGAAAGGATGGATGGGAAGATTGAGGATCCCAGCAAACACAAATCATCTACACAACGTTCGCCTATCTCTTCCCATAGGTGTGGGAATGATTTGCATTGAGAATGGTGCAGGAGAGCCTTTGAGAAACTTTTACTCAAAAAATCCAAACACAAAGGTTTAATTATAAATTGTTTTTCTACAATTATTTTCTTCCAAATGTAAAACAAATAGTTTTTACATGTTTAAATATAAAATTTATGGTGTTTTTTTGTAAAATTCATTAATAAATTGTGAATGATATATATTGGCTGAGTGAAACCTTTAAAATCCATTTAGTTATAATATGAACAGAAAAAGTAGTTTTCCAAATTTTCTAAAAATCGCTCTTTTTAACACAATTTGACTCCTTATGCATTCCACTAAACACTAATATCATGTTTAAATATATAATTTATGTATTATTCCCTAAGATAATTTATATAAATTTTAAAAGTTGCTGGAAAGTGGTGAGAACGAATCTGAAAACGTTTTGTTGTCTTATATTGGCGTGTTCTTATTAACTAGAGTGAGTAAGAGTGAGCGAGAGTGGGTAAGAGTGAGTAAGAGTGAATGAAGGTGAGTGAGAGTGCCAGAGAGTGTGTAAGTGTGAGTAAGAGTGAGTATAAGTAAGAGTGACTGAGAGTGAGTAAGAGTGAGAGTAAGAGTGACAGAATGAGTAAGAGTGAGAGTAAAGTGATTGAGAGTAAGGGTGAGTATGAGAGTAAGAGTGATTGAGAGTTAGAGTGAGAGTAAGAGTGATTGAGAGTTAGTGAGAGTAAGAGTGATTGAGAGTAAGAGTGATTGAGAGTAAGAGTGATTGAGAGTAAGAGTGATTGGGAGTAAGAGTGATTGAGAGTAAGAGTGATTGGGAGTAAGAGTGATTGGGAGTAGGAGTTAGAGTGAGAGTAGGAGTAAGAATGAGAATAAGAGTGATTGAGAGTAAGAGTGAGTAAGAGTAAGAATGAGAGTAAGAGTGATTGAGAGTAAGAGTGATTGAGAGTAAGAGTGATTGAGAGTAAGAGTGATTGGGAGTAAGAGTGATTGGGAGTAAGAGTAAGAGTGAGAGTAAGAATGAGAATAAGAGTGATTGAGAGTAAGAGTGATTGGGAGTAAGAGTAAGAGTAAGAATGAGAGTAGGAGTGATTGAGAGTAGGAGTGATTGGGAGTAGGAGTGATTGGGAGTAAGAGTGATTGAGAGTAAGAGTTTTTGAGAGTAAGAGTATGAGAGTAAGAGTGAGAGAGTGAGTATGAATGGGTAAGGGTGACTGAGAGTGAGTAAGAATGACAGAGTAAGAGTGACAGAGTAAGAGTGACAGAGTAAGAGTGACAGAGAGTAAGAGTGACAGAGAGTAAGAGTGACAGAGTAAGAGTGACAGAGAGTAAGAGTGACAGAGAGTAAGAGTGACAGAGAGTAAGAGTGACAGAGTAAGAGTGACAGAGTAAGAGTGACAGAGAGTAAGAGTGACAGAGTAAGAGTGACAGAGAGTAAGAGTGACAGAGAGTAAGAGTGACAGAGTAAGAGTGACAGAGAGTAAGAGTGACAGAGAGTAAGAGTGACAGAGAGTAAGAGTGACAGAGAGTAAGAGTGACAGAGTAAGAGTGACAGAGAGTAAGAATGACAGAGAGTAAGAGTGACAGAGAGTAAGAGTGACAGAGAGTAAGAGTGACAGAGAGTAAGAGTGACAGAGTAAGAGTGACAGAGTAAGAGTGACAGAGAGTAAGAGTGACAGAGAGTAAGAGTGACAGAGTAAGAGTGACAGAGAGTAAGAGTGACAGAGAGTAAGAGTGACAGAGTAAGAGTGACAGAGTGTAAGAGTGACAGAGAGTAAGAGTGACAGAGAGTAAGAGTGACAGAGTAAGAGTGACAGAGAGTAAGAGTGACAGAGTAAGAGTGACAGAGTAAGAGTGACAGAGAGTAAGAGTGACAGAGAGTAAGAGTGACAGAGAGTAAGAGTGACAGAGAGTAAGAGTGACAGAGAGTAAGAGTGACAGAGTAAGAGTGACAGAGTAAGAGTGACAGAGAGTAAGAGTGACAGAGAGTAAGAGTGACAGAGTAAGAGTGACAGAGAGTAGGAGTGACAGAGTGTAAGAGTGACAGTAAGAGTGACAGAGAGTAAGAGTGACAGAGAGTAAGAGTGACAGAGTAAGAGTGACAGAGTAAGAGAGGTGAGAGTGATTATGAGAGAGTTAAGAGTGTGAGGTGTGTGAGTGTAGCAGGCCAGGGAGGCAGGATGTGTGGTCACAGGCGAGGCCTAGGCCTCGTGATCTCTAATGTTGGTTTTTATATATATGTGGGATTTTTTGTCCTGTTTCAAATTATAATTATTTAGCAGGAATGTAATAAGATATTGCACAGTATTAATGTGACAATAATATATGCATTATTTCCTTGATAATCAAACTTGTTGTTCAAAGATAATATACAATCTTTGAAGGAAACATTTTGAGAGCGCAAGCTGGCAACACTGTTCTGGTGGGTGAGAGAGACATATGGTTAGTTGTACTCAGACCTACAGTGGAGAAGGGTGTGTCCCAGCTGGCCGCCACCAGCCGCCACCCGCCGCCACCCGCCGCCCACCACCAGCCACCACCAGCCGCCACCCGCCACCACCCGCCACCACCCACCACCAGCCGCCACCCGCCGCCACCCGCCGCCACCCGCCACCCACCACCAGCCGCCACCCGCCGCCACCCACCACCAGCCGCCACCTGCCACCACCCACCACCAGCCGCCACCCGCCGCCACCCGCCACCACCCGCCACCACCCACCACCAGCCGCCACCCGCCACCACCCACCACCAGCCGCCACCCGCCACCAGCCACCGCCACCCACCACCGCCACTCACCACCCGCCGCCACCACCCACCACCAGCCGCCACCACCCACCACCAGCCGCCAGCCGCCACCCACCACCAGCCGCCACCCGCTGCCACCCGCCGCCACCCACCACCCGCCGCCACCCACCACCAGCCGCCACCCGCCGCCACCCACCACCAGCCGCCACCCGCCACCACCAGCCGCCACCCGCCACCACCCACCACCAGCCGCCACCCGCCACCACCAGCCGCCACCACCCACCACCAGCCGCCACCCGCCACCCGCCACCACCCACCACCAGCCGCCACCCGCCACCACCCACCACCAGCCGCCACCCGCCACCGCCACCCACCACCGCCACCCGCCACCCGCCACCACCCACCACCAGCCGCCACCACCCACCACCAGCCGCCACTCGCCACCAGCCACCCGCCACCAGCCACCGCCACCCACCACCACCCGCCACCAGCCACCGCCACCCACCACCGCCACTCACCACCCGCCGCCACCAGCCGCCACCCGCCACCCACCACCGCCGCCACCACTTACCACCACCAGCCGCCGCCGCCACCACCACCCACCACCACCGCCGCCACCACCCATCACCGCCGCCGCCACCACCACCCACCACCACCGCCGCCGCCACCACCCATCACCGCCGCCGCCGCCACCACCCACCACAGCCGCCGCCGACACCACCGCCACCGCCCACCACAGCCGGCACCACCACCCACCACCACCACCACCACCCACCACCGCCGCCACCACCAGCCGCCACAAGCCGCTACCGCCCGCCACCGCCCGCCACCAGCCGCCATCACCACCACCACCACCACCAGCCGCCATCACCGCCACCAGCTGCCACCACCACCAGCCGCCACCACCACCACCACCAGCCGCCATCACCGCCACCAGCTGCCACCACCACCAGCCGCCATCACCGCCACCAGCCGCCACCACCAGCCGCCACCACCAGCCGCCACCACCGCCACCACCACCTGCCACCAGCCGCCACCACCGCCCGCTATCAGCAGTCACCGCCCGTTGCCACAGTCGCCACCGCAAGCCGCCACCGCCAGCCGCCACCAGCCCCCCCCACCGCCGATCGTCACCACCCACCACAGCCGCCGCCGCCCGCCACCGCCCGCCACCGCCCGCCACCACCCACCACAGCCGCCACCACCCACCACCACCCGCCGCCACCACCCACCACCACCCGCCGCCACCACCCACCACCACCAGCCGCCGCCGCCACCCACCACCCGCCGCCGCCGCCACCACCACCCATCACCACCGCCGCCACCACCCACCACCACCAGCCGCCGCCGCCACCACCACCACCCACCACCACCGCCGCCACCACCAGCCGCCGCCACCGCCACCACCACCCACCACCACCGCCACCACCACCCACCACCACCGCCGCCACCACCCACCACCGCCAGCCGCCACCACTCATCACAGACCCCGCCACCGCCCGCCAGACACAGCCGCCAGTGTCCGCCACCGCCGCCACTGTCCGCCACCGCCGCCAGTGTCCGCCACCGCCGTCACTGTCCGCCACCGCCGCCACTGTCCGCCACCGCCACCACTGTCCGCCCGCCGCCACCACTGTCCGCCCGCCGCCACCACTGTCCGCCCGCCGCCACCACTGTCCGCCCGCCGCCACCACTGTCCGCCCGCCGCCACCACTGTCCGCCCGCCGCCTCCACTGTCCGCCCGCCGCCTCCACTGTCCGCCCGCCGCCTCCACTGTCCGCCCGCCGCCTCCACTGTCCGCCCGCCGCCGCCACTGTCCGCCCGCCGCCGCCACTGTCCGCCCGCCGCCGCCACTGTCCGCCCGCCGCCGCCACTGTCCGCCGCCGCCTCCACTGTCCGCCCGCCGCCTCCACTGTCCGCCGCCGCCTCCACTGTCCGCCCGCCGCCTCCACTGTCCGCCCGCCGCCTCCACTGTCCGCCCGCCGCCTCCACTGTCCGCCCGCCGCCTCCACTGTCCGCCCGCCGCCTCCACTGTCCGCCCGCCGCCGCCACTGTTCGCCCGCCGCCGCCACTGTCCGCCCGCCGCCGCCACTGTCCACCACCGCCGCCACGGTCCGCCCGCCGCCACTATCCGCCACAGCCGCCACTGT
Organism: Procambarus clarkii; assembly: GCF_040958095.1. Lineage (NCBI taxonomy): Eukaryota > Metazoa > Arthropoda > Malacostraca > Decapoda > Cambaridae > Procambarus > Procambarus clarkii. Next base: position 19,039,849 of record NC_091232.1, read on the forward strand.
CCGCCCGCCGCCACTGTCCTCCCGCCGCCACTGTCCGCCCGCCGCCGCCCTGTCCGCCCGCCGCCACTATCCGCCACCGCCGCCACTGTCCGCCCGCCGCCACTGTCCGCCCGCCGCCACTATCCGCCACCGCCGCCACTGTCCGCCCGATGCCACTGTCCGCCCGCCGCCACTGTCCTCCCGCCGCCACTGTCCGCCCGCCGCCACTGTCCGCCCGCCGCCACTGTCCTCCCGCCGCCACTGTCCGCCCGCCGCCGCCCTGTCCGCCCGCCGCCACTATCCGCCACCGCCGCCACTGTCCGCCCGCCGCCACTGTCCGCCCGCCGCCACTATCCGCCACCGCCGCCACTGTCCGCCCGACGCCACTGTCCGCCCGCCGCCACTGTCCGCCCGCCGCCACTGTCCGCCCGCCGCCACTGTCCGCCCGCCGCCACTGTCCGCCACCGCCGCCACTGTCCGCCACCGCCGCCACTGTCCGCCCGCCGCCACTGTCCGCCCGCCGCCACTGTCCGCCACCGCCGCTACTGTCCGCCCGCCGCCACTGTCCGCCCGCCGCCGCCACTGTCCGCCCGCCGCCACTATCCGCCACCGCCGCCACTGTCCGCCACAGCCGCCACTCTCTGCCGTACAGCCTCCCCTCTCTCCGTTAGTAAATAATTATAATTGTTAGTAAATAATAAAAGAAATATAAATTATTAGATTTTTTTTACCATTAAATTGGTTTTAATATTTAAATTGAAAATAATAATATAATATAAAATATAATAAAAATAATATAATATAAAATATAATTTAATTTCAAGAAATTTAACTTTAAACACAAAGATGTAAAAAGGGTTCAGATTATTGGCTCAAACCTTTCATAAGAGATTCCTATTGGTATATGAATGGATTATGAATGACTCATGTTAGGAGTGTAAAGTTGCCACAACATCTCAAATTAGTGTTAGATACATATGTCTTGGTTATAAGTTTTGGAAACCTATTTAAGTCCACACACAATATCGTATCTGATACGATAAAACAAACGTTTCCAATACTTTCAAATACTTTCCAGATATGTTGTGGCAACCTAAAATTGTTTGCTGGGATATTGATGCTCATGATGCATTTTACCTCATCACCAGATGCCTTACCCTCCCCAGATTAACCTACTTTCTGAGGTGTTCACCATTCTACAGAAGCCAAAAACTAGGTTAATATGGTCTCTTACTGAAATGGATGCTAGAAAAAGCCCTCAACCTCTCTCTCAATTACTTAGAGTGGAAACAAGCCTCTTTCCCCGTAAGTCATGGGGTGGGGGGGGGGGTGTGGGGGCTAGAAGTGCGAACTGCAACGCAAACCGCTGTACTAGTCTTCCTGCCCTCCTCCTCGACATCCGACAATTTTGTGAAGGAAATGCTACCTGCTACTTAGGTCAGCTGGCAGGTGTACTCGATCCCAATTTAATACACTGCCACCAAGGAAGGCCTCTCGTGCAGGCTAGTCACTTTAACCACCACCATCAAAAGCCCACAAGCAATCCAGCTGGGGTGTATACAGAGACACTGGATCATTGTAGACATTGCACCCAGGCACTGCAGAGTGCCTGGGTGCTGCAACAACACAACAAGACATTGCTCGCCTCACAGCAGTAGCAGCCCCACATGCAGGTGACTTCTTGTTAGCAACAAGAAGGCATTGCATTGTAGCACCATGAGGCATTGATAGCGAGGCAACTCCTCTTGTTCCAACATGTACGTCATGTCCAAACTTGACAAGCAACTGTGACACAACTGCTAGACTTAACACACGCATTGCTGTTTTTTTGTCACTAAATACACGTTGAAACTGTTCAGCACAGTTGCATCCACATAGTGAAAAAAACATTTTCTTTGTCCACTTGACACTTTTCCGCACATATTCCACAGCACCAATCATCATGCCACATTTGTCAACCAAACGCTTATTTACATTATAGTTCAAGCTACAGTTTGATGTATACAGTTTTCGTTTTGGTGTATGGCAACCTTGCCACTGTCAACCATGTCGCAAGTGAGACCAGTCGTCAGCATGTTCACTTCACGTGTGTTTTTCCACCTCACTGCTAAAACTCGGTCACTTTTTCTTAGCTGACACTCACCTACTGCAACAGTTTGATCAAACACAGACATTTCTCGCCTTCGTAACTTGACTGTGTCACAAAATCCAGTATTATGATCTAGTAGGAACCTTGTCAGCATGGGACTGGCATAATAATTGTCTGTAATTAATATCAATAATTAATATCATAAATATATAATGTGCCTCTTGTTCAGTAGTGGAGCCATCAGCGTCTTTACCACACTGCCTGGAAATCCCAAGTGGAGCGTGAATGTTTTGGTTAGGAGTAGTGCTTTTTACTCCTTTACGGATTATTTCTTTCATTATTCTTTCCTCTTTTATATGTTCACTGTGCATGGTTGACTTGTAATATAATTTTATTGGGGGAGTTTCAGTAGCAGACAAAAACCAACTGTATACTGCCGTTATGTAGATGACATATTCGTAATAGTAAAAGACTCAGATGAACTAATTGACCTAAAAAGTCACCTAGAGAGAGAGTCAGTACTCCGATTTACACATGAAAATAGTGAAAATAACAGTCTGCCATTCTTGGATGTACTAATAACAAAAACAGGAACCTCTTTAAGCACCAACGTATATACCAAGCCCACCAAAATAGGATTATGCCTGAACGGTAGAAGTGAGTGCCCCAAAGATTCAAAGCCAGTGTTCTCAATGCTTATATTCGTCGAGCGCTTACCCTCTGCTCTGAATGGAGCAACGTGAGTAGAGAGTTTGAAAGAGTAACTCAGGTATTGGTGAACAACGGATATAGCAACGCGGAAATAAACGCTGCTATAAGAAGACTCTTGGACCGTTGGTATAATTCAGAACCTAGAACAGAAACCACAACACCCCCAATAAAATTAAATTACAAATCAACCATGCACAGTGAACATATAAAAGAGGAAAGAATAATGAAAGAAATAATCCGTAAAGGAGTGCACTACTCTTAACCAAAACATAAACCTGATAATATTCTACAAAACCAAGAAGACTTCCGAACTCCTTATCAAAAACAGCCCGAAGCCGACGGAGAACCCTCTACAGCAGTCAAGCGTTGTATACATGTACACTTGCCCCCACGAAGGATGTAACCTTCAATGTAAGTACATAGGTATGACGTCGACCAAGCTGACGAGGCGTTTGACATGCCATCTTCAATCAGGTGCCCCTAGGAATCACATGAGAGAAGCCCATGACATTACTCTAACAAGAGAAATGTTGAACAAGAATACTTGCATAATAGACAAAACCCAAGATTCAAGAAGATTACAAATTCTTGAGGCAATTCACATAAGAATAGAGCGACCTACCATGAACACCCAAATCACGGAACTATTTACTCTACCCACCATGAGAGTAAGGACAAGACAAGAACATATCGATGCCAACACAGAAGACAATGTCCAACATAACAGGCCAATTACACTGGATTAATCTTTGTGTTTAGATAGGAGATGCCTCGTATGGGCCAATAAGCCTTCTGCAGCCCCTATGTTTATCCCTTATGTATCCCCCCATGTTTTCACCTTCATTGTATTATCACCTGACCTAATGCGGGTATAAAATCAACTAGTATTGTAAGATCTGTTCACTTGAGAATGAACCATGGAGGTTCGAAACGTCGTGCAAATTATACAAATAAGTGTAATACACTCTATAGTAAATCACTTCTTTTCTTCACCTTAAAAGTACGAAAATGAGTTTTGGAGAACTCCTATTTCAATTAAGCCCTGATGCTAAGAAAATAGTTAGAGGGATAGAAGCCCTAAACCAGAAAATAATAAATACAGAATATGCGGTCATATTCAATGAAATATATATATATATATATATATATATATATATATATATATATATATATATATATATATATATATATATATATATATATATATATATATATATATATATATATATATATATATATATATATATATATATATATATATATATATATATATATATATATATATATATATATATATATATACAGATAAGATTGCCTCCCCAAACACACCAAACACCGCCGAGGTAGACCAAGTACGACAATCAGCGACAACAGAAAATTAGGTACCCAAGTCAGCAAGAAAATTGAAGAGGGCAATACAGTCGGGGCACTCAGGTTGATCACAAGTGAGGACAAAATTTTGCCCAGGGATGGAACCACAGCCCAAGCACTGAGAGAAAAACACCCCCTCAGGGCCGTAGGTGGACCTCCCTCACAGGTCAGGCTCGCCCCTAACCAGGAACCTCTCGTCCTCCGGGAGTCAGAGGTTTATAAAGCTATCGTTTCATTTCCCCCGGGCTCCTCAGGAGGCTACACAGGGGTAAGACCTCAACATGTGAAGGAAATGGTGAACCCTGTTCTTGGCCCAGCTGCAGAAGCGCTCCTTACAGAAATCACAACGTTTGTCAACAACTGCCTCGCCGAGTTAATCCCTGATGAAATCAAACCATTCTTCTTTGGTGCATCCCTATGTGCCCTGAAAAGAAGGGGGGAGGGATCAGACCCATTGCCGTTGGTAATACCCTTCGCCGCCTAGTTGCAAGGGCTGCTGTCAGAAGTATCCGAATGGAAGCTGCAACCCAACCAGCTGGGGTTTGGAGTCCCCCAAGGCTGTGAAGCAGCGGCTCATGCTGCACGAGCCTACATTAGCTCTCTTACTGAAGACCAGGCTGTAGTAAAATTAGATTTTAAAAACGCTTTCAACTCGGTCAAAAGGGAAGCAATCCTCACTGCAGTCCAGGAACATTGCCCAAGCATTCTCCCGTTTGTGTCAGCAGGCTACAGCAAAGACTCAACCCTCCTGTTTGGCAAACATGAAGTCACCTCAGCAGAGGGAATTCAACAGGGTGACCCACTTGCACCGTTCCTCTTTTGCATAGTGGTTCGAGAAATTACAACCAGACTATCCAGCGAGCTCAACATCTGGTTCCTGGATAATGGCACTCTGGCAGGCACACAAGATTCCCTGCTAGAAGACCTACAGCTGGTGAAGACACGGGGGGAGTCTATGGGTCTCGTTCTTAACCTCTCCAAGTGCGAAATTATTGCATCCAGTGAAGTAATCATAAGAGCAGTGAAATCAGTTCTACCAGAAGCCTCAGTCGTTAAACCTACCGACAGCACACTACTCGGAGCACCTCTGGGCCACAATGCCATTGCTGCAGTCCTTGACGAAAAGTTTAGAGACCTAAAGAGGATGGAAGAGAGAATTGGGGACTTGGACTCCCACGATGCCCTCTACCTTCTCACAAAGTGCCTTACCTTGCCCAGGCTAACATACTTCTTAAGGTGTGCACCAACTTTTGGCAACCCACTTCTAAATCAATATGATGAGCTCCTCAGGTCAATATTCAGGAAGGCGCTCAACCTAGATTTAGATGACAGTCAGTGGGACCAAGCAACACTACCAGTGAGATTTGGAGGGATAGGCATACGAAAGGCAACTGAGGTAGCACTTCCAGCATTCTTATCCTCATGTACAGCAGCCAACGAATTGGTAGGGCAGATCCTACCAGAGCGTATGAGAGAGACAGCGGGAACTCATGATCAAACGTTCATCGAAGCAGCCAGACAATGGGACACCATTGCACACCCTCAACCCCGACCACAAGTCCCAAAAGACCACAAGCAGGCCCACTGGGATAGCCCCATAATGGAAAAGACTGTCACAGCAATGATTGACAACGCTGATGCTGAAACAAAGCCTGCCTCCTAGCGGTAACAGCACCCCACGCCGGGGATTTTTTATTTGCTGTGCCCAATGCCGCCCTGGGAACTCGCCTCAGTCATGACGCTCTCCGCATTGGAGTTGCCCTTCGCCTTGCCGCCCCCATCCTCACCGAACATAGGTGCATCTGCGGAACTGCGATGGCAGACCAATATGGTCGTCATGGTCTGGTATGTCGTAAATCACAGGGTAAAATTGCAAGACATGAAGAAGTCAACGACATCATCAAGAGGAGCCTCGCCACAGCCCGCCACAAAGAGAACCACACTTATCCAGACCTAACGACCCTCAGAAGCGCCCTGATGGGGTCACCTTGCTACCTTGGAAGGATGGTAAGCAAGTGGTATGGGACTACACATGCGCTGCCACACTGGCCAGTACCTACCTCCACTACAGCACACGTGAAAGCGGTGGTGCTGCTTCTTTCAGGGAATCGCAGAAAATTATTAAATACAGAGGTCTAGCACACTGCTACAGCTTTGTTCCGATCGGCTCGGAGACCCTCGGTTCATGGGGAAAATGTGTATTGAAGTTCCTGAAGGAATTGGGGGACAAATTGATCAGTGCGACAAAAGACCAGAGAGCAAAAAGTTTCTTGTTCCAGCGCCTCAGTGTTGCGATTCAGAGGGGAAATGCCTGTTGCGTCTTGGGCACTAGTCCAACTTCAGAGGAATTCGAAGAAGTGTTTGACTTGCAACAATGATCGAACCCGTCTGTAACATTCATCAATGTTTCCATTGTTGTGTTTTTCAAGAGATCCATAACCTTTAAGCACCTTTTTGCATTATTATTTTTGTATCAACCCATGTATATCTTGTAACCATCAAATGCATAATAAAGCACAAATTTGGATATATAAATATATATATATATATATATATATATATATATATATATATATATATATATATATATATATTATATATATATATGTCGTACCTAGTAGCCAGAACGCACTTCTCAGCCTACTATGCAAGGCCCAATTTGCCTAATAAGCCGAGTTTTCATGAATTAATTGTTTTTTCGACTACCTAACCTACCTAACCTAACCTAACCTAACTTTTTTGGCTACCTAACCTAACCTAACCTATAAAGTTAGATTAGGTTAGGTTAGGTAGGGTTGGTTAAGTTCGGCCATATATCTAAGTTAATTTTGACTCCAATAAAAAAAAATTGACCTCATACATAATGAAATGGGTAGTTTTATCATTTCATAAGAAACAAAATAGAGAAAATATATTAATTAAGGAAAACTTGCTTATTAGGCAAATCGGGTCTTTCATAGTAGGCCGAGAAGTGCGTTCTGGCTACTAGGTACGACATATATATATATATATATATATATATTCTGGTTTAGGGCTTCTATCCCTCTAACTATTTTCTTAGCATCAGGGCTTATTGAAATAGGAGTTCTCCAAAACTCATTTTCGTACTTTTAAGGTGAAGAAAAGAAGTGAATTACTATAGAGTGTATTACACTTATTTGTATAATTTGCACGACGTTTCGAACCTCCATGGTTCATTCTCAAGTGAACAGATCTTACAATACTAGTTGATTTTATACCCGCATTAGGTCAGGTGATAATACAATGAAGGTGAAAACATGGGGGATACATAAGGGATAAACATAGGGGCTGCAGAAGGCTTATTGGCCCATACGAGGCATCTCCTATCTAAACACAAAGATTAATCCAGTGTAATTGGCCTGTTATGTTGGACATTGTCTTCTGTGTTGGCATCGATATGTTCTTGTCTTGTCCTTAGTAAGGACAAGACAAGAACATATCGATGCCAACACAGAAGACAATGTCCAACATAACAGGCCAATTACACTGGATTAATCTTTGTGTTTAGATAGGAGATGCCTCGTATGGGCCAATAAGCCTTCTGCAGCCCCTATGTTTATCCCTTATGTATCCCCCCATGTTTTCACCTTCATTGTATTATCACCTGACCTAATGCGGGTATAAAATCAACTAGTATTGTAAGATCTGTTCACTTGAGAATGAACCATGGAGGTTCGAAACGTCGTGCAAATTATACAAATAAGTGTAATACACTCTATAGTAATTCACTTCTTTTCTTCACCTTAAAAGTACGAAAATGAGTTTTGGAGAACTCCTATTTCAATTAAGCCCTGATGCTAAGAAAATAGTTAGAGGGATAGAAGCCCTAAACCAGAAAATAATAAATACAGAATATGCGGTCATATTCAATGAAACATGTTTGAAAGAAAACCTGCTGCCAGTATACACCAATATATATATATATATATATATATATATATATATATATATATATATATATATATATATATATATATTTTTTTTTTTTAAATATGGAAGGGAGTACCACCTCTAGCTGGAAGAAGGGAGACCCATAGCCTCGGAGGAAACCACGCATAACGCATTAGAGGGAATGTTTAGATCCCCTCCAATACAGTTTCTGTGTGCTTTTCTCCTACCACCCCCTTCCTTTTTTATTTTTTGTGCTTTATTATGCATTTGATGGTTACAAGATATACATGGGTTGATACAAAAATAATAATGCAAAAAGGTGCTTAAAGGTTATGGATCTCTTGAAAAACACAACAATGGGAAACATTGATGAATGTCACAGACGGGGTCACAGTATATATATATATATATATATATATATATATATATATATATATATATATATATATATATATATATATATATATATATATATATATATATATATATATTAATATATATATATATATATATATATATATATATATATATATATATATATATATATATATATATATATGTCGTACCTAATAGTTAGAACGCACTTCTCAGCCTACTATGCAAGGCCCGATTTGCCTAATAAGCCAAGTTTTCATGAATTAATATATTTTTTCTAATTTTTTTCTTATGAAATGATAAAGCTACCCATTTCATTATGTATGAAGTCATTTTTTTTTATCGGAGTTAAAATTAACGTAGATATATGACCGAACCTAACCAACCCTACCAAACCTAACCTATCTCTATCAGTTAGGTTACGTTAGGTTAGGTTAGGTTAGGTAGTCGAAAAATCATTAACTCATGAAAACTTGGCTTATTAGGCAAATTGGGCCATGCATAGTTGGCTGAGAAGTGCGTTCTGGCTATTAGGTACGACATATATATATATATATATATATATATATATATATATATATATATATATATATATATATATATATATATATATATATATATATATATATATAGAAGTGCGTTCTGGCTACTAGGTACGACATATATATATATATATATATATATATATATATATATATATATATATATATATATATATATATATATATATATATATATATATATACACCACACCCCAGAAGTGACTCCAGAGTTATGATCCGACAATCCTAAGGCGCATAATAGAAGAGCAAATGTATAGCATAGCAGTAGCAGGTGCCACCCACATCTTCACAGACGGATCGGTGGACACAGAAAATGAGAGTGCTGGCGCTGCTCTTTGCACGACCAGCGTACAGGCATATTGGAGACTGGGAGGACTAGTATCATCAACCCAAACTGAGCTGTTTGCCATACAACAGGCATTCGCATATGTGATTGCACAAAACACTCAAAATGCAATCATACACACAGACTCAAAAGCTGCACTTCAAATACTAGGACAAAAACAGTGGAAAGATAATGTGGAAATAATTACAACCATTTTGCATTCTTGGAGCAGTCGCTAAAGGCAAAGGACTCAACATAACTTTAAACTGGATCCCATCCCATATTGGAATCCCATTAAATGAAAAAGCTGATGAAATTGCTAAATTGGCAACTCGTCATCCAGTGATACATAAAACAATTCAACCCAGCTAGAGAACATAAAAAACATCATCACCAAAAAGCTCTCACATCTCAACAAAGCCTACATGCACCAGAGAATAGCTGAAGGTTCGCATCTGCAACATGGTATCTTCAGGCAACCAAATAGAAAGGTTAAATATCCCAAAAGAAATCCACAGGGAAATAGCAGTTAGGTTATATAGACTACGTCTAGGTTACAGATGCAACTGGGAGATTGGTGAAACCCCGACAGAGAGAGTGCATCTTCTGCCAAACTGTCACAGAAAAGCCATTACTTCACTATCTTCTGGAATGTGAAGCAACCAATGACCTTAGAAGAGCTTTAAGAGTTCCTGAATCATGCAGTGGCCACCCTGAAGCCACTGCAGCCACTCTCCTGGTCAACAAAGGTGTCCAGCAGCCGGACACCCTCATAAAGACTGTGAAGCAGTATCCTCCCCGCGATAACAGCTTGATGGTTAAATGCAACCTCAGAATACTGAGAAAAAAAATTGTACCACTTACGGGCTATTCATGCCCGTGCCACCTCTTGGGTGGCTAATCGTTATCAATCAATCAATCGAAGTGACTCGAACCCAGACCTCCAGGAGCACTATGTAACAGGTGTACAGGAGGCCTTAACCACTTGACCATCAGTGACCGTACAAGAGACGATGGTAGCCGAGGCTATTTGCCCATCGTCCCGACGGCACTTTGATGGTAATCTTGGGCATAGCTATTTTATCGAATCATCTCACTTTGTGGGGCCACGTGAGCCACACAATAAGAAAATTGTGAGCAACACAATAAATTTGATAAAATAACAATGCCCACGATTACCATCAAATTTATAATGTTGATGGTAATGAACGTTATAGCAAATTGTAACAATTTTATTACAAGTTAGAACAACGGAAATAGAGACAGGTACCTTGTGTTTGAAGGGAGCTCCTAGGGAGAACATCAGCCAACAGTCCACACAGTCCGTAAGGCAAAGTACCTCACAAAGCTTCATTTCGATAGATAACCTATTAGAAGCTATCAAACGACATCGGCCAGAATCTTACAACACACCCCCAACCAGCCCGCCCCCAGTGCAGCAGCAAACTATCGGCGCTCCTGAGAAAGGTTAACAACTCTACAGGAACGACCCAAGCATGGCACAACCTCCTTCTGTTTGGCAACATATGTCTAGCCACCCTGCAAGGAGAAACAAAACCTTAGCTGCCTCAGTCATCAAAGCCATAAATGATTTTCACAATTGGAGGACAACCAGGTGTGCCTTCACACTCGTGGGAGAAACGCCCACTGCAGAAAGAGCCACAATAGTAAATCCGGGGCATCGAAAATTAGAGCAACATCACCAAAAAAATAGAAGAAGAAACACAATTGGAGCAACAAGAGTCATCACCAGTGACGACTCAATTGCTAACAGAGATGATACAACAGTTTGTCCCTAAGGGACAAACACTCACCCAGAGCTCACGTGAGGATGACATTCTACAAGTTGGGGCTACAGGAGCAGAATCATTCTGGGTGGCGAACCTGTGATCCATAAAGCTGCCTTGTCTTTCCTAACAGGATCAGCAAATGCTCATAGGACTAAAACACAAACGACATCAAAGAAATGCTCAACCCTACACTGGGTGATATTGCACAGGGCCTCCTGGTAGTAGAACTAATCAGATTCACCAACACATGTCTAGCTGGCAACATACCAGAGACCATAAGACCTATATTTTTTGGAGCATTTCTCTGTGCTTTAAGGAAAACGGATGGAGGGATCAGACCAATAACTGTGGGCCATTCACTCCAGCCTCTCATCGCAAAGGCTGCTGCGAGAACAGTTAATCAAACACCGGTCAACATGCTAAAGACAAAAGGCAGTCACAGTGAGAGGTTGTGTTAGCTGGAGCTCCGATTCTAATAACATTATTATTGCAATAATGGAGGGATTTGGTGAGTATGGTTGGAGGTCTGAGAGCAGAGATGGATTCCCTGCGGGAGGAGGTGCGACGGCTGGGACTTCGGGAGGAAACGAAGGAGGAGGCCAGTGTTGACGGGACCTCATTAAGAAGGACTGACGGGACCAGTATTAAAAGTCCTCGTCTTGGCAAGTTGTGAAAGACAGGGGTCTTAAGAAGACCTTGGCAAAACCGACAACTAATAGCCTACACCTAAGGACTTTTAATGCATTTGACGTATTAGAGGACGAGTGCTGTGTTGAACCTGTTGTTCAACGAGGTGGCAAAGACAAAGTAACGAGGAGCATTAAAGCGCAGGTCCCTCAAACTGCTCGAAAGGAAAAGGGAGAATCGAAGCGAATTTTGGTTGTGGGAGATTCAGAGGTGAGGTATTTAGACAGAACGTTTTGTGCCAGAGATAGGGGGAACAGATTAAGGGTTTGCTACCCGGGAGCTGGAATTGGTGATATTGTTGAAAACATGAATGATATTATGACAGGAAATGGGAACAAACCCATTATTTGTATTAGTGCAGGGGGTAATGATGTTGGACGAGTTAGGAGTGAGGAACTAATACAGAGATTCAGGACAGCCATTGAATTAGTTAGGAGCAAGGGAGGAATCCCGATCATATGTGGCATTCTTCCAAGAAAGGGAGTGGGAAATGAATGGATGTCATGGGCACTTGGTGTCAATTGCCGGCTGGAAAGATATTGCAAATCAAATGCAATATCTTTCATAGACAACTGGGAACACTTCTATGGAAGAAATGAAATGTATGCTCGTGATGGGGTGCATCTATCGAGAGCTGGGGTTGTTACTGTTGCGAACTCATTGGAAGAAGTGGTTACAGGTGTTTGTTTGAATTTAAACTGTTAGTAAATAGAGGTATGGGAATTAATTTGGAGGAAGGAGATAATAAAAGTATTTGTTTGTGGGAGAAAGGAATTGGCAAAATGATCAGGGAAAGAGAAGGGCCTCAAAATAACAATTCACTTAGGGTATATTACACTAACAGTAGAAGTCTAAGAAATAAAATTAACGAATTAAATGCTCTTGTCTGCACAGAAAAAATAGATATTATTGCACTTACCGAAACGTGGATGAATGTAGAAAATAGAGAACTATTAGCTGAATATCAAATCAATGGATTTAAACTATTTCACACAGATAGATATATTAGACGAGGAGGGGGAGTAGCCATATATGTTAGGGACAATTTGAAATGTAGTCTCAAAGAGGGAATCAAAACTGAGCCACACTAAGAAACTATTTGGATAGAATTATACGAAAAAGCAAATAATATTATAATAGGAGTTATATATAGGCCACCAAATTTAGACAGAATGGAAGCAAAGCATCTATGGGATGAAATATCTAGGGCATCTAGATCTAACAGTATTTACGTCATGGGTGACTTTAATTTTAGTGGAATAAACTGGTTGAACAAAACAGGGAATAGTGAAGCAGAAGATTTTCTAGAATTAATTGACGATTGCTTTCTTACGCAACACATTAAGGAACCAACACGGGAAAATAATATTTTAGATTTAGTGTTAACTAACAGGGAAACAAATTAATGACATCGAAATAGGGAGTGAGCTAGGGAACAGTGATCACAAAGAAATCAGATTTAGCATAGAATGGAATAGACCTGTAGGAGAAAATTCTGTTAAAGTGCCAGATTTTCGAAAAGCTGATTTTAATATCCTAAGAAATTCTTTGGGTCAAATTGATTGGAAAGTCTTGGGTATGGGATTGGGGCCGGTCTTGGAGCGAGACATGAACCCAGCGATAGGTGACGTAAATGGGGATTTCGATGTGAATTCAATATATAACTTCTTTAAGAATATTCTAAACAAAGCACAGGAACGTAGTATACCATACAAATTGAATAGATCGAATACTAATGACCCAAAGTGGATAACAAAGAATTTGAAGAACCTTATAGGCAAAAAGAGAGCTTGGTACAAAAGGATTAAAAATGGCGAGGTCACTTTAGAACAAGAATTCGTACAACTGGTTAGAAATGTTAAAAAAGAGATAAGGAAAGCAAAAAGAAACTATGAAGTTCGCATAGCAGGGCAAGCAAAGACAAATCCTAAAGGGTTTTTTCAGTTATATCGTACTAAGACTAGGGAAAGGATAGGTCCAATAAAAACTGAGACAGGTCAAATAACAGATAGTGATGAAGAGATGAGTAGTATTTTTAATAAATATTTTGTATCTGTATTTACTAAAGAGGAACTTAACAATATGCCTTCAGCCGAACAAGTCTATGTGGGTGGGGACGAGGACAGGTTGACGAGTTTAACAGTTACCAGGGAGGATGTTCTTAAACAAATAGTAAAACTCAAACCAAACAAATCCCCAGGGCCGGATGAAGTGTTTGCCAGGGTGCTTAAAGAATGCAAAAAGGAACTTTGTGACCCACTGTCAACCATATTTAATAAATCAATAGAGTCAGGCAGAGTGCCAGACTTTTGGAAAGTTGCTAATGTGATACCAGTTTTTAAGAAAGGAGATAGATCACTTGCGTCTAACTATCGACCAATTAGCCTAACGTCTATTGTGGGAAAGTTACTCGAATCTATAATAGCAAATAAAATTCGTCTTCATCTTGAAAAACATAAAATAATAATTGAGTCGCAACATGGTTTATAAATGGCCGTTCATGTTTAACAAATTTGTTATCTTTTTATTCTAGCATAGTTGAGGCAGTTGATAGTGGTAAGGATTGTGATGTTGTGTACCTTGACTTTAGCAAAGCTTTTGATACAGTGCCACATGAAAGACTGATTTAAAAGATAGAGGCTCATGGTATTGGGGGTGCTATATTAAACTGGATTAGGGCATGGCTATACCAAAGGAAACAGAGAGTTAGTATAAATGGAGTCAAGTCAGAGTGGGAAAATGTTGTAAGTGGAGTGCCTCAAGGCTCTGTCCTGGGACCTCTGTTGTTTATAATATATATAAATGATTTAGATTCAGGTTTGAGTAGCAACATTTGCAAATTTGCCGATGATACGAAAATCGGTAGGGAAATTAACTCGGAGGAGGACTCACAATCACTTCAAGTTGATCTAGATAGGGTTTTGAAATGGTCAAAGGATTGGCAGATGCAGTTTAATGCTGATAAATGTAAAGTTCTGAGGTTAGGTAATGATGATAGAGTTACAAGATACGAGCTAGATGGTGTTGAGATTGCGAAGTCGGATTGCGAAAGGGATCTGGGAGTTATGTTTAGTAAGAATTTAAAACAAAAGGATCAATGCATAAATGTTCGTAATAAGGCAAATCGGACACTTGGATTTATTAATCGCAGCGTTAGTAACAAGACACCTGGTGTGGTTCTCAAGCTATATCTTGCTCTAGTTAGGCCCCATTTAGATTTTGCGGTTCAGTTTTGGTCGCCATATTATAGAATGGATATAAATTCACTTGAATGTGTCCAGCGTAGGATAACTAAGTTAATTCCTCAAATTAGAAATCTTTCATATGAAGAAAGATTAACAAAGCTTAAGTTGCATTCACTGGAAAGGCAAAGAGTTAGGGGTGACATGATAGAGGTTTACAAGTGGGGGAATTGACATAACAAAGGGGATAATAATAGGGTATTAAAAGTATCAACACAAGACAGAACACGAAACAATGGGTATAAATTGGATAAGTTTAGATTTAGGAAAGACTTGGGTAAATACTGGTTCAGTACCAGGGTTGTTGATTTGTGGAACCAATTGCCGCGTAACATTGTGGAGGTGGGGTCCCTCGATTGTTTCAAGCATGGGTTGGACATGTATATGAGTGGGATTGGGTGGTTATAAATAGGAGCTGCCTCGTATGGGCCAATAGGCCTTCTGCAGTGGCCTTTGTTCTTATGTTCAATAATATCTATTTTTTCTGTGCAGACAAGAGCATTTAATTCGTTAATTTTATTTCTTAGACTTCTACTGTTAGTGTAATATACCCTAAGTGAATTGATATTTTGAGGCCTTTCTCTTTCCCTGATCATTTTGCCAATTCCTTTCTCCCACAAACACATACTTTTATTACCTCCTTCCTCCAAATCAATTCCCATACCTCTATTTACTAACAGTTTAAACCCAAACAAACACCTCTAACCACTTCTTCCAATGAGTTCGCAACAGCAACAACCCCAGCTCTCGATAGATGCACCCCATCACGAGCATACATTTCATTTCTTCCATAGAAGTGTTCCCAGTTGTCTATGAAAGATATTGCATTTGATTTGCAATATCTTTCCAGCCGGCAATTGACACCAATTGTCCTCGACATCCCTGAGGACAGAGTTGGACTCTCTGCGGGAGGAGGTGCGTCAGCTTAAAAAACAACGAGAAGTAACGAAGGAGGAGACCAGCAGTAAAGGGACCTCGTCTTGGAGAGTTGCGAAAGACAGGGGCCTTAAGAAGACTTTGATAAAGCCGCCTTCAAACGCCATAGCAACTTCAAATTCATTTGACGTTTTGGAGGACGAGTGCTGTGGAGAGACTGTGGATCGCGCAAAAGGGAAAGCAACGAAGAGAAAGGAAGCGCAGGCCCCTCAGAAAGTAAAGGAAGTACCTAAGCAAACATTAGTTGTGGGAGATTCCCAGATAAGGTATTTGGATAGAACGTTTTGTGCTAGAGATAGGGGGAACAGGTTAAGGGTTTGCTATCCCGGAGCTGGCATTGGTGATATTATAAACAACATGAATGATATTATGGCTGGTAATGGGAACAATCCCATTATTTGCATTAGCGTGGGAGGAAATGATGTTGGTCGAGTCAGGAGTGAGGAACTGATTCAGAGGTATAAAACAGCCATAGAGTTAGTTAGGAGCAAGGGAGGAATCCCGATCATATGTGGCATTCTTCCAAGAAAGGGAGTGGGAAATGAATGGATATCGAGGGCACTTGGTGTCAATTGCCGGCTGGAAAGATATTGCAAATCAAATGCAATATCTTTCATAGACAACTGGGAACACTTCTATGGAAGAAATGAAATGTATGCTCGTGATGGGGTGCATCTATCGAGAGCTGGGGTTGTTGCTGTTGCGAACTCGCTAGAAGAAGTGGTTAGAGGTGTTTGTTTGGGTTTAAACTGTTAGTAGATAGAGGTATGGGAATTGATTTGGAGGAAGGAGGTAATAAAAGTATGTGTTTGTGGGAGAAAGGAATTGGCAAAACGATCAGGGAAAGAGAAGGTCCGCAAAATAACAATTCACTTAGGGTATATTACACTAACAGTAGAAGTCTAAGAAATAAAATTAACGAATTAAATGCTCTTGTCTGCACAGAAAAAATAGATATTATTGCACTTACCGAAACGTGGATGAATGTAGAAAATAGAGAACTATTAGCTGAATATCAAATATATGGATTTAAACTATTTCACACAGATAGATATATTAGACGAGGAGGTGGAGTAGCCATATATGTTAGGGACAATTTGAAATGTAGTCTCAAAGAGGGAATCAAAACAGAGCCACACACAGAAACTATTTGGATTGAATTAAACGAAAAAGCTAATAATATTATAATAGGAGTAATAGATAGGCCACCAAATTTAGACAGAATGGAAGCAAAGCATCTATGGGATGAAATATCTAGAGCATCTAGATCTAACAGTATTTATGTCATGGGTGACTTTAATTTTAGCGGAATAAACTGGTTGAACAAAACAGGGAATAGTGAAGCAGAAGATTTTCTAGAATTAATTGACGATTGCTTTCTTACGCAACACATTAAGGAACCAACACGGGAAAATAATATTTTAGATTTAGTGTTAACTAACAGGGAAACGCAAATTAATGACATCGAAATAGGGAGTGAGCTAGGGAGCAGTGATCACAAAGAAATCAGATTTAGCATAGAATGGAATAGACCAGTAGGAGAAAATTCTGTTTAAAGTGCCAGATTTTCGAAAAGCTGATTTTAATAGCCTAAGAAATTTTTTGCGTCAAATTGATTGGAAAGGCTTGGGTATGGGGTGTGGGCCGGTCTTGGAGCGAGACATGAACCCAGCGATAGGTGACTTAAATGGGGATTTCGATGTGGATTCAATATATAACTTATTTAAGAATATTCTAAACAAAGCACAGGAACGTATCACTTGCATCACTTGCGATCACTTGCGTCTAACTATCGACCAATTAGCCTAACGTCTATTGTGGGAAAGTTACTCGAATCTATAATAGCAAATAAAATTCGTCTTCATCTTGAAAAACATAAATTAATAATTGAGTCGCAACATGGTTTTATAAATGGCCGTTCATGTTTAACAAATTTGTTATCTTTTTATTCTAGCATTGTTGAGGCAGTTGATAGTGGTAAGGATTGCGATGTTGTATACCTTGACTTTAGCAAAGCTTTTGATACAGTGCCACATGAAAGACTGATTAAAAAAATAGAGTCTCATGGTATTGGGGGTGCTATATTAAGCTGGATTAGGGCATGGCTATACCAAAGGAAACAGAGAGTTAGTATAAATGGAATCAAGTCAGAGTGGGAAAATGTTGTAAGTGGAGTGCCTCAAGGCTCTGTCCTGGGACCTCTGTTGTTTATAATATATATAAATGATTTAGATTCAGGTTTGAGTAGTAACATTTGCAAATTTGCCGATGATACGAAAATCGGTAGGGAAATTAATTCGGAGGAGGACTCACTATCACTTCAAGTTGATCTAGATAGGGTTTTGAAATGGTCAAAGGATTGGCAGATGCAGTTTAATGCTGATAAATGTAAAGTTCTGAGGTTAGGTAATGATGATAGAGTTACAAGATACGAGCTAGATGGTGTTGTGATTGCGAAGTCGGATTGCGAAAGGGATCTGGGAGTTATGATTAGTAAGAATTTAAAACAAAAGGATCAATGCATAAATGTTCGTAATAAGGCAAATCGGACACTTGGATTTATTAATCGCAGCGTTAGTAACAAGACACCTGGTGTGGTTCTCAAGCTATATCTTGCTCTAGTTAGGCCCCATTTAGATTATGCAGTTCAGTTTTGGTCGCCATATTATAGAATGGATATAAATTCACTTGAACGTGTCCAGCGTAGGATGACTAAGTTAATTCCCCAAATTAGAAATCTTTCATATGAAGAAAGATTAACAAAGCTTAAGTTGCATTCACTGGAAAGGCGAAGAGTTAGGGGTGACATGATAGAGGTTTACAAGTGGATGAATGGACATAACCGGGGGGATATTAATAGGGTATTAAAAGTATCAACACAGGACAGAACACGAAACAATGGATATAAATTGGATAAGTTTAGATTTAGGAAAGACTTGGGTAAATACTGGTTCAGTAACAGGGTTGTTGATTTGTGGAACCAATTGCCGCGTAACATTGTGGAGGTGGGGTCCCTCGATTGTTTCAAGCACGGGTTGGACAAGTATATGAGTGGGATTGGGTGGTTATAGAATAGGAGCTGCCTCGTATGGGCCAATAGGCCTTCTGCAGTTACCTTTGTTCTTATGTTCTTATGTTCTTATCCATTCATTTCCCACTTTTTTTCTTGGAAGAATGCCACATATGATCGGGATTCCTCCCTTGCTCCTAACTAATTCAATGGCTGTCCTGAATCTCTGTATTAGTTCCTCACTCCTAACTCGCACAACATCATTACCCCCTGCACTAATACAAATAAAGGGTTTGTTTCCATTTCCCGTCATAATATCATTCATGTTTCCAACAATATCACCAATTCCCGCTCCCGGATAGCAAACCCAAAATCTGTTCCCCCTATCTCTGGCACAAAACGTTCTGTCTAAATACCTCACCTGGGAATCTCCCACAACCAAAATTCACTTTGATTCTCCCTTTTCCTTTCGAGCAGTGTGAGGGACCTGCGCTTCAATGCTCCTCGTTGCTTTGCCTCCTCTTTGAACAACAGGTTCACCACAGCACTCGTCCTCTAATACGTCAAATGCGTTAAAAGTCCTTAGATGTAGGCTATTAGTTGTCGGTTTTGCCAAGGTCTTCATAAGACCCCTGTCTTTCACAACTTGCCAAGACGAGGTCTCCTTATTACTGGTTCCGTCAGTCCTTCTTAATGAGGTCCCGTCAACACTGACTTCCTCCTTTGTTTCCTCCCGAAGTCTCAGCCATCGTACCTCCTCCTGCAGGGAATCCATCTCTGCTCTCAGAGCTCCAACCAGACTCAGATGCTTTGCTTCCATTCTGTCTAAATTTGGTGGCCTATATATAACTCCTATTATAATATTATTTGCTTTTTCGTTTAATTCTATCCAAATAGTTTCTGTGTGTGGCTCAGTTTTGATTCCCTCTGAGACTACATTTCAAATTGTCCCTAACATATATGGCTACTCCCTCTCCTTGTCTAAT
The DNA here is from genome assembly GCF_040958095.1 of Procambarus clarkii. Lineage (NCBI taxonomy): Eukaryota > Metazoa > Arthropoda > Malacostraca > Decapoda > Cambaridae > Procambarus > Procambarus clarkii. The sequence goes on from NC_091232.1 coordinate 19,059,825, forward strand.
ATATCTATCTGTGTGAAATAGTTTAAATCCATTTATTTGATATTCAGCTAATAGTTCTCTAATTTCTACATTCATCCACGTTTCGGTAAGTGCAATAATATCTATTTTTTCTGTGCAGACAGGAGCATTTAATTCGTTAATTTTATTTCTTAGACTTCTACTGTTAGTGTAATATACCCTAAGTGTATTGTTATTTTGAGGCCCTTCTCTTTCCCTGATCATTTTGCCAATTCCTTTCTCCCACAAACACATACTTTTATTACCTCCTTCTTCCAAATCAATTCCCATACCTCTTATCCAATATCAACTTATCCAATTTACACCCATTGTTTCGTGTTCTGTCTTGTGTTGATACTTTTAATGCTCTATTAATATCCTCCTTGTTATGTAGATTCATCCACTTATACACCTCCATCATGTCACCAATAATTCTTCGCCTTTCTAGAGTATGTAATTTAAGAGTATTGAAGTAATTTAAGCTTTATCAATCTTTCTTCATATGACAGGTTGCTAATTAGCGGGATTAACTTTGCCATCCTACGCTGGACGCGTTCTAGTGAATTTATATCCCTTCTATAGTACTGCGACCGAAACTGAACTGCATAATCCTAATGGGGCCGAACCATTTAGGTCCCATTCAGCTATATCTTCAGCAAGATATAGCTGAAGAACAAAATCAGGCGTCTTATTAATAACGCTTCGATAATAAATCCCAATGTCTTATTAGCCTTATTACGAACATTTATGCATTGATTTTTGGGTTTAAAATTTTTACTAATCATAATTCCCAGATCCCTTTCGCAATCCGACTTCGCAATCTCAACACCATCTAGCTCGTATCTTGTAACTCTGTCATCATTACCTAGCATCAAAACCTTACATTTATCGGCATTAAACTGCATCTACCAATCTTTGGACCATTTTAAAACCCTATTTAGATCGTCTTGGAGTGATAGCGAGTCTTTTCTGTGTATATTCCCCTCCTGATTTTTATATCATCGGCAAAGTTGCAAAAGTTGCTGCTCAAACCTGAATCTAAATTATTTATATCTATTATAAATAACAGAGGTCCCAGGACAGAGCCTTGCGGCACTATACTTTTCTCAGTCTGATTTAACCCTCATTTAAACTAACTGTTTCATTTGGTATAGCGATGCCCTAATCAAACTTAATGTAGCACCCCCAATACCATGAGCCTCTATCTTTTTAATCAATCTTTATGTGGCACTGTATCGAAAGCTTTGCTAAAGTCAAGGTACACAACATCATAAACCTTACCACTATCAACAACCTCAACTATGCTGGAATAAAATTATAGCAAATTTGTTAAACATGAACGGCCATGTTGTGAATCATTTATTAATATATGTTTTTCAAGATGAAGACGAATTGTATTTGCAATTATCGATTCAAGTAACTTTCCCACAATAGATGTTAGGCTAATTGGCCGATAGAACATAACATAAGAACATAAGAACAAAGGTAACTGCAGAAGGCCTATTGGCCCATACGAGGCAGCTCCTATTCTATAACCACCCAATCCCACTCATATACTTGTCCAACCCGTGCTTGAAACAATCGAGGGACCCCACCTCCACAATGTTACGCGGCAATTGGTTCCACAAATCAACAACCCTGTTACTGAACCAGTATTTACCCAAGTCTTTCCTAAATCTAAACTTATCCAATTTATATCCATTGTTTCGTGTTCTGTCCTGTGTTGATACTTTTAATACCCTATTGATATCCCCCCGGTTATGTCCATTCATCCACTTGTAAACCTCTATCATGTCACCCCTAACTCTTCGCCTTTCCAGTGAATGCAACTTAAGCTTTGTTAATCTTTCTTCATATGAAAGATTTCTAATTTGGGGAATTAACTTAGTCATCCTACGCTGGACACGTTCAAGTGAATTTATATCCATTCTATAATATGGCGACCAAAACTGAACTGCATAATCTAAATGGGGCCTAACTAGAGCAAGATATAGCTTGAGAACCACACCAGGTGTCTTGTTACTAACGCTGCGATTAATAAATCCAAGTGTCCGATTTGCCTTATTACGAACATTTATGCATTGATCCTTTTGTTTTAAATTCTTACTAATCATAACTCCCAGATCCCTTTCGCAATCCGACTTCGCAATCACAACACCATCTAGCTCGTATCTTGTAACTCTATCATCATTACCTAACCTCAGAACTTTACATTTATCAGCATTAAACTGCATCTGCCAATCCTTTGACCATTTCAAAACCCTATCTAGATCAACTTGAAGTGATAGTGAGTCCTCCTCCGAATTAATTTCCCTACCGATTTTCGTATCATCGGCAAATTTGCAAATGTTGCTACTCAAACCTGAATCTAAATCATTTATATATATTATAAACAACAGAGGTCCCAGGACAGAGCCTTGAGGCACTCCACTTACAACATTTTCCCACTCTGACTTGATTCCATTTATACTAACTCTCTGTTTCCTTTGGTATAGCCATGCCCTAATCCAGCTTAATATAGCACCCCCAATACCATGAGACTCTATTTTTTTAATCAGTCTTTCATGTGGCACTGTATCAAAAGCTTTGCTAAAGTCAAGGTATACAACATCGCAATCCTTACCACTATCAACTGCCTCAACAATGCTAGAATAAAAAGATAACAAATTTGTTAAACATGAACGGCCATTTATAAAACCATGTTGCGACTCAATTATTAATTTATGTTTTTCAAGATGAAGACGAATTTTATTTGCTATTATAGATTCGAGTAACTTTCCCACAATAGACGTTAGGCTAATTGGTCGATAGTTAGACGCAAGTGATCTATCTCCTTTCTTAAAAACTGGTATCACATTAGCAACTTTCCAAAACTCTGGCACTCTGCCTGACTCTATTGATTTATTAAATATGGTTGACAGTGGGTTTGACCACTGTCAAATAGTTTGACACAAGTGATCTATCTCTTTTATAAAAATTGGTACCACATTAGCAACCTTCCATGACTCTGGCACTCTGCCTGTCTCTAATGATTTATTAAATATGGTAGACAATGACTCGCCATGCTCCTCTTTGCATTCCTTAATAAGCACCCTGCCAAACACTTCGTCTGGCTCTGGGAATTTGTTTGGCTTGAGTTTCACCATTTGTTTAATAACATCCTCCCTGGTAACTGCTAAACTAGTCAACCTGTCCTCTTCCCCACTCACAGACTATTTTGGCTGAAGGCATAATGTTCAGTTCCTCTTTAGTAAATACAGAGATAAAATATTTATTAAAAATACTACTCATCTCTTCGTCATTATCAGTTGTCTGACCTGTCTCAGAATTTTAATGGACCTATTGTTACGGCCCTACTGGGATGCAACTGGGTTCTTCTCTGATGGTAGTAGAGTTTGAGAATCCGGCCCCAAGTTAGTAGAGGATTTCAAGGGGTATGTTCCGTAACGCAAGTAAAACTAAAACTTCCACCACTGTAATTGAAAAGTCATAAAAGGGAATTATTACTACACAATGTACAATGAGGTCTCCCTCTCTGAAGGCGCTCAACACTCGGCGATGCTTCTTCTAGGTAGCCCTGGTCTCGGCTTCCGTGGCTCATGATAAATCCACGATAACTCTACGACGAATCTACCCTGGCCACTGGCCAGCCAAATCACAGTCCCACTGGGTGCTTCGTCGTGGAGGCCTTCAACCACAATCCAGCCTGTAGCTGGCAGGTACCGATCAGCTCCGCTGTATAGGCCACTCCACGACCGATACTTAGGGTTGTGTGCCCTAGCCAGGAGCCACGTGTGACTCGCTGGTCACTCTCCTCATACAGCACCCCAGTGGGTGGTCTCTTCCACCAGCCAACCCCGGATAAGGCGATTCCCAACACTGCCACGCCTCAGGCAGGCTATTACTCTCAACAGAGTTCGTCCGGGGGGTGACTCACAGCTTCTTCAACAGTGAAGAGACCTTGGCTGCCTTGGGTAGACTGGTCCATCGTCCAACACAGCAGTCGCAGGTCGACTCTGCAATCAGACACGTCATTAATACTGGGACGCTTCAGTCACAAGCTTAGACAGAAACGTCCACCTCTTCACTCCATAGATGGCGTTCACTGTCTAAGCACTACCTCACCAGAGGTCAGCAGCAGCTACGTCTGGAGTCGACTAGGACAGGAATCCAGCACCTGTTGCCGGCATATCCTGTCACCACTAGATGGCGTCGTCCATGTGGAGTGGGTTTTGGGAGCGGACTCACAGATGGCGTTGTCGTCACTGCTCCATGCTCCGACGCTGGACTCGGGTCCGTAACACCTCCTCACCAAAAAGAATTTGGTTTGGGTTTCTATAAAAGAGAAAACAAACCAAATTAGTACAGGGGTACAACTCCAAGCGGACTCACATATACAATGGACTGGAGTGGCGAGGATGTCTTGTCCGCAAAACTGTCCTAATGAGAGATTCAGGCAGAAGGAAAACTTGAGGATCATAGGTGATGTCCTACCTGACGTGACTTCATACAGCCTCACTGAGATAGCAATCAGGGGCATAGTCTTCTTACGTGTCTCGAGTAAGGATCGGCACAGGCGTGATCTGGGGTGAATCGACACCTCCCTGTGTCGTGGCACCGTTGGTGGCTGGTCACAGACGGCATTTCTTATACCGGTCCGGTAGTCCTTCAGGGAGATGGGAACTTGGAATACAGGGGACAGATGATTTGGAGTGACAGCGATAGTTGTTAATTCGGTACTTACAGCATAAACGTCTACTAGGCCCACACCTAGTTCCAACAGAGCTGCTTGTAGATTGAAGATGGTGTCTGCTCTGCCACCGTCATGTCGACCAACGTTCCGTATAATGCTGAATCCAGGCTCAGCAATCACATGGGGGTGTCAACCTGTCGGAAACAGTCACTCATAATATCATTTCTCATACCTCCTGTATCCACCATCACCTTCCAGGTCCCTTCTTCGACTGCAACACTCACAGTGCAAGTCTCTAATCCCTGGGGTCCCTTCATGATGTTCATGGGAGCCATCATCTGTCAGGTCGTCCACTGGTCTTTACTTAAAATACACACAAGAATTATACAAAATACCGCCAAGAAACATTTAGGAATAAGTTTCATGAGCCTATTACGTCCATAGCTGGCGATCTCCATTAGCCTGGCTTGGATCAAAGAGGGCACTAGAGCCTGCACACTTACCTCACATACCTCTGACGTCTGGAGAATCTCTGGCCGGTTCAGTGAACGTTGTACCTTGCCATACCGCAAGTACTCATGTGCCTTCACTCCAGACTCTTGGGTATCCGTGGGTGCTTGTACACGAGGCCTCTCCTCTTGCTCAGTCGCTTCTGTCATCATAACCTCATGTTTCTTGTCGGGAGAAGAATCAGGAGAACCTATTAGAATGCTCTCGATCGGTTGGGTAGAGGAAGGATTAAAAAAGTTATATAATTGTACATCCGCCTGTATCTGGATACCACTGTTTCCTGTTACCTCAGGCCTTTTTGCTGTTCTGGCTGACTCGTCCGCAATCTTGAGATGATCGTCGTTCCAACCTGTCACCAAGTCGTTGGCTAGTATTACGTCAATCCCAGCTATAGGCAGGGTATCAACTACTGCCAACGCACATGTGCCGCTGAAGTAAGGCGAGTCTAGATGTACCGGCACTAAGGGGGCAACGTACTGCGTCATAGGAAACCCAACCAGGACAACCTTTTGTCTCCCGTCTACACTCACACCCTCGGGTAACGAGTCTCTCACGATCAGGGACTGGGCTGCTCCACTATCTCTGAGCACTACAACTGATCTACCAGTATGATCACTCGTTACATACCCGCCTGAAGTGTGAGGGGCAAACAATCCTAGTCCTTCCTGACTAGTCAGAGACTGGGTTCCTACTGGTGGTGTCACACAGCCCATCAGCATCACCTCCCTACGTGGACCGCTACCACTTCTGCCTCGGCACATAGCAGCAACGTGTCCTTTCTGCCCACAAGTCCAACACACTACATTCCTCCTTGGACTACGGTGTTTCGGACTGCTAGGACTAATCCTTCGGGGACTACTTGGGGGCGTCTTCATAGCGCTTTGTGGGACGGGTCTTTTCTTCTTGACGAGGTCTGCCAAACAGACGTGGATAACTCCTAGGGACATACCTAGTGGAAGACCTATGCGTCAAGATGTATTCTTCAGCCATAGTGGCTGCTGCACTTAAGGTCTGTACCTGTTGCTCTTCTAGGTATGTCTTCAGATCCCCAGACAGACATTCCTTAAAATCCTCCAACAAAACGAGCTGTTCGAGTTCTTCTTTTGTCTTCACCTTCCGAGAGGCACACCACTCCTGGAAAAGCCGTTCCTTGATGGCCGCGAACTCGGTGAACGTGTGCTCCAAGGTCTTTTTCAGGTTCCTGAACTTCTGCCTGTAAGCCTCGGGCACCAACTGAAAGCCATGAGCACTACCTTCACCTTGTCATAATCACAGGAGTCATCAAGGGACAACGTGGAGTAGGCGACATGGGCCTTCCCAGTCAAGACGGACTGTATCATGATGGCCCAATTCTCCTTTGGCCATTCCAAAGAGGCTGCAACCTTCTCGAAAGCAGCGAAGAACTTCGAAACTTCTTTGTTGAATTTCGGGACCATTTTGATATTCCTTACCGGATCGAAACCACTCGTTTCCGTTGTTTTCCTCCGACCACCTAATCGCAATACTTCTAACTCGTGTCTTCTTTCCTTTTCCTCTGTCTCGTCGTTCTTGCCTTTCTTTTTCCCTTTCTTCTCTTTCTCGCTCTTCTCGTTCTCTTTTCTTTCTTCCCTTTCTCGCTCTTCTTTCCTCTCTTCTAATTCTAAACGCCTCATTTCCATTTCTTTATCTTTCAATTCTCGTTCTATTTCTAATTTCTTCCATTCTATCTCACGATTTATTTCTAAGGCACGCATTTTGACAGTTAGAAAGCTTATATTCAGCTCACCTGCATCACTTTCAATGTCACTACCTTTATCTTCCTTTTCAGTGGAAGCTACCTCCTCACTTTCCTTTGTACTCTGTGCCTTGCTTTCCTGTTTTTCCCCGGCCTTCAAATGTTTGTGGACCTTTGACAAGATCTCTACACGGGAATCACTTGCACGTATTTTTATCTCCAGATATGCGCTCACTAGCACCAGTTCTTGTTTTCCCAGATATTTCAATCTGGCAAGACAGTCCTTCTTGTTCAGATAGTCCTGAACATCGTCCAGATCTTCGAGGGTCACTTTTTCCGCCATTGTCACTTAAGTGGAGTACGAACACTCAACATGTAGCCTCACTTGAGCACTAAACACCGAGCACTGTACTACGCCAATACTGCACTTTATCGCACCTAACACCTCGCTTGCCAATATTGCACGTAATCACACCGAGCACCGCACTCTACAATATTGCACTAAATCACACTGAGCACCGCACTCTCCAATATTGCACTAAATCACAGGGAGCACCGCACTCGTCAATATTGCACTTAATCACACCGCACTGAACGGGACGTATAACGTCCTAATAAGTACCAACAGGGAAATTATTTACAGGGGATTGCACTACGTCACCACCCCTGTCAAACATACTTGACAAGGGGTCGGATCCCGCTGGGGATGCCAATTATGTTACTCCCCTACTGGGACGCAACCGGGTTCTTCGCTGACGGTAGTAGAGTTTGGGAATCCGGCCCCAAGTTAGTAGAGGCTTTCAAGGGGTGTGTTCCGTAATGCAAGTAAAACTAAAGGGGAAGGGATACAAATATTCCAATTTTCCGATATATATTTCCACCACCGTAATTGAAAGTCATAAAAGGGAATTATTACTACACAATGTACAATGAGGTCTCCCTCTCTGAAGACGCTCAACACTCGGCGATGCTTCTTTTATGTTACAGCCCTACTGGGAGGCAACCGGGTCCTTCTCTGATGTTAGTAGAGTTTTGGAATCCGGCCCCAAGTTAGTAGAGGCTTTCAAGGGGTGTGTTCCGTAACGCAAGTAAAACTAAAGGGGGCGGGATACAAGTATTCCAATTTTTCGATATATATTTCCATCACCGTAATTGAAAGTCATAAAAGGGAATTATTACTACCCAATGTACAATGAGGTCTCTCTCTCTGAAGACGCTCAACACTCGGCGATGCTTCTTCTAGGTAGCCCTGGTCTCGGCTTCCGTGGCTCACGATGAATCCACGATAACTCTACGACGAATCTACCCTGGCCACAGGCCAGCCAAATCACAGTCCCACTGGGTGCTTTGTCGTGGAGGCCTTCAACCACAATCCAGCCTGTAGCTGGCAGGTACCGATCAGCTCCGCTGTATAGGCCACTCCACGACCGATACTTAGGGTTGTGAGCCCTAGCCAGGAACCTCGTGTGACTCACTGGTCACTCTCCTCATACAGCACCACAGTGGCTAGTCTCTTCCACCAGCCAACCCCGGATAAGGCGATTCCCGACACTGCTACGCCTCAGGCAGGCTATTACTCTCAACAGAGTTCGTCCAGGGGTGGCTCACAGCTTCTTCAAAGCAGACTGGTGAGGAGACCTTGGCTGCCTTGGGTAGACTGGTCCATCGTCCAACACAGCAGTCCCAGGTCGACTCTGCAATCAGACACGTCATTAATACTGGGAAGCTTCACTCACAAGCTTAGACAGAAACGTCCACCTCTTCACTCCATAGATGACGTTCACTGTCTAAGCACTACCTCACCAGAGGTCAGCAGTGGCTACGTCGCGAGTCGACTAGGACAGGAATCCAGCACCTGTTGCCGGCATATCCTGTCACCACTAGATGGCGTCGTCCATTTGGAGTGGGTTTCGGGAGCGGACTCACAGACGGCGTTGTCGTCACTGCTCCGTGCTCCGAATCTGGACTCGGGTCCGTAACACCTATCCTTTCCCTAATCTTTGTTCGATATAACTGAAAAAAAAACTTTAGGATTTCTCTTTGCTTGGCCTGCTATGTGAACTTCATAGTTTCTTATTGCCCTCCTTATCTCTTTTTTAACGTTTCTAAGCAGTTGGACGATTTCTAATTCTAAACTGACTTCCCCAATCCTAATCCTGTTGTACCAAGCTCTCTATCTACTTACAAGGTTCTTCAACATCTGGTTCTTGGATGATGGTACTCTACCTGGTTCCCAAGACTCCCTCCTGGAGGACATCAGAATAATCGAGGAGCAAGGTGCAATTTTTGGCCTCACCCTGAACCCTTTTAAGTGCGAAGTAATATGTTCCAACCAGGCCATCATAGAGAGAATAGAGGGTCTTCTGCCAAATATCCATATAACTAAACCTGAAAACAAAACACTCCTAGGAGCCCCCCCCCCCCCCGGGGTTGAAAACCATCGATGAGGCCCTTGATTAGAAAATTGCCGACCTTGAAAGGATGGATGGGAAGATTGAGGATCCCAGCAAACACAAATCATCTACACAACGTTCGCCTATCTCTTCCCATAGGTGTGGGAATGATTTGCATTGAGAATGGTGCAGGAGAGCCTTTGAGAAACTTTTACTCAAAAAATCCAAACACAAAGGTTTAATTATAAATTGTTTTTCTACAATTATTTTCTTCCAAATGTAAAACAAATAGTTTTTACATGTTTAAATATAAAATTTATGGTGTTTTTTTGTAAAATTCATTAATAAATTGTGAATGATATATATTGGCTGAGTGAAACCTTTAAAATCCATTTAGTTATAATATGAACAGAAAAAGTAGTTTTCCAAATTTTCTAAAAATCGCTCTTTTTAACACAATTTGACTCCTTATGCATTCCACTAAACACTAATATCATGTTTAAATATATAATTTATGTATTATTCCCTAAGATAATTTATATAAATTTTAAAAGTTGCTGGAAAGTGGTGAGAACGAATCTGAAAACGTTTTGTTGTCTTATATTGGCGTGTTCTTATTAACTAGAGTGAGTAAGAGTGAGCGAGAGTGGGTAAGAGTGAGTAAGAGTGAATGAAGGTGAGTGAGAGTGCCAGAGAGTGTGTAAGTGTGAGTAAGAGTGAGTATAAGTAAGAGTGACTGAGAGTGAGTAAGAGTGAGAGTAAGAGTGACAGAATGAGTAAGAGTGAGAGTAAAGTGATTGAGAGTAAGGGTGAGTATGAGAGTAAGAGTGATTGAGAGTTAGAGTGAGAGTAAGAGTGATTGAGAGTTAGTGAGAGTAAGAGTGATTGAGAGTAAGAGTGATTGAGAGTAAGAGTGATTGAGAGTAAGAGTGATTGGGAGTAAGAGTGATTGAGAGTAAGAGTGATTGGGAGTAAGAGTGATTGGGAGTAGGAGTTAGAGTGAGAGTAGGAGTAAGAATGAGAATAAGAGTGATTGAGAGTAAGAGTGAGTAAGAGTAAGAATGAGAGTAAGAGTGATTGAGAGTAAGAGTGATTGAGAGTAAGAGTGATTGAGAGTAAGAGTGATTGGGAGTAAGAGTGATTGGGAGTAAGAGTAAGAGTGAGAGTAAGAATGAGAATAAGAGTGATTGAGAGTAAGAGTGATTGGGAGTAAGAGTAAGAGTAAGAATGAGAGTAGGAGTGATTGAGAGTAGGAGTGATTGGGAGTAGGAGTGATTGGGAGTAAGAGTGATTGAGAGTAAGAGTTTTTGAGAGTAAGAGTATGAGAGTAAGAGTGAGAGAGTGAGTATGAATGGGTAAGGGTGACTGAGAGTGAGTAAGAATGACAGAGTAAGAGTGACAGAGTAAGAGTGACAGAGTAAGAGTGACAGAGAGTAAGAGTGACAGAGAGTAAGAGTGACAGAGTAAGAGTGACAGAGAGTAAGAGTGACAGAGAGTAAGAGTGACAGAGAGTAAGAGTGACAGAGTAAGAGTGACAGAGTAAGAGTGACAGAGAGTAAGAGTGACAGAGTAAGAGTGACAGAGAGTAAGAGTGACAGAGAGTAAGAGTGACAGAGTAAGAGTGACAGAGAGTAAGAGTGACAGAGAGTAAGAGTGACAGAGAGTAAGAGTGACAGAGAGTAAGAGTGACAGAGTAAGAGTGACAGAGAGTAAGAATGACAGAGAGTAAGAGTGACAGAGAGTAAGAGTGACAGAGAGTAAGAGTGACAGAGAGTAAGAGTGACAGAGTAAGAGTGACAGAGTAAGAGTGACAGAGAGTAAGAGTGACAGAGAGTAAGAGTGACAGAGTAAGAGTGACAGAGAGTAAGAGTGACAGAGAGTAAGAGTGACAGAGTAAGAGTGACAGAGTGTAAGAGTGACAGAGAGTAAGAGTGACAGAGAGTAAGAGTGACAGAGTAAGAGTGACAGAGAGTAAGAGTGACAGAGTAAGAGTGACAGAGTAAGAGTGACAGAGAGTAAGAGTGACAGAGAGTAAGAGTGACAGAGAGTAAGAGTGACAGAGAGTAAGAGTGACAGAGAGTAAGAGTGACAGAGTAAGAGTGACAGAGTAAGAGTGACAGAGAGTAAGAGTGACAGAGAGTAAGAGTGACAGAGTAAGAGTGACAGAGAGTAGGAGTGACAGAGTGTAAGAGTGACAGTAAGAGTGACAGAGAGTAAGAGTGACAGAGAGTAAGAGTGACAGAGTAAGAGTGACAGAGTAAGAGAGGTGAGAGTGATTATGAGAGAGTTAAGAGTGTGAGGTGTGAGTGTAGCAGGCCAGGGAGGCAGGATGTGTGGTCACAGGCGAGGCCTAGGCCTCGTGATCTCTAATGTTGGTTTTTATATATATGTGGGATTTTTTGTCCTGTTTCAAATTATAATTATTTAGCAGGAATGTAATAAGATATTGCACAGTATTAATGTGACAATAATATATGCATTATTTCCTTGATAATCAAACTTGTTGTTCAAAGATAATATACAATCTTTGAAGGAAACATTTTGAGAGCGCAAGCTGGCAACACTGTTCTGGTGGGTGAGAGAGACATATGGTTAGTTGTACTCAGACCTACAGTGGAGAAGGGTGTGTCCCAGCTGGCCGCCACCAGCCGCCACCCGCCGCCACCCGCCGCCCACCACCAGCCACCACCAGCCGCCACCCGCCACCACCCGCCACCACCCACCACCAGCCGCCACCCGCCGCCACCCGCCGCCACCCGCCACCCACCACCAGCCGCCACCCGCCGCCACCCACCACCAGCCGCCACCTGCCACCACCCACCACCAGCCGCCACCCGCCGCCACCCGCCACCACCCGCCACCACCCACCACCAGCCGCCACCCGCCACCACCCACCACCAGCCGCCACCCGCCACCAGCCACCGCCACCCACCACCGCCACTCACCACCCGCCGCCACCACCCACCACCAGCCGCCACCACCCACCACCAGCCGCCAGCCGCCACCCACCACCAGCCGCCACCCGCTGCCACCCGCCGCCACCCACCACCCGCCGCCACCCACCACCAGCCGCCACCCGCCGCCACCCACCACCAGCCGCCACCCGCCACCACCAGCCGCCACCCGCCACCACCCACCACCAGCCGCCACCCGCCACCACCAGCCGCCACCACCCACCACCAGCCGCCACCCGCCACCCGCCACCACCCACCACCAGCCGCCACCCGCCACCACCCACCACCAGCCGCCACCCGCCACCGCCACCCACCACCGCCACCCGCCACCCGCCACCACCCACCACCAGCCGCCACCACCCACCACCAGCCGCCACTCGCCACCAGCCACCCGCCACCAGCCACCGCCACCCACCACCACCCGCCACCAGCCACCGCCACCCACCACCGCCACTCACCACCCGCCGCCACCAGCCGCCACCCGCCACCCACCACCGCCGCCACCACTTACCACCACCAGCCGCCGCCGCCACCACCACCCACCACCACCGCCGCCACCACCCATCACCGCCGCCGCCACCACCACCCACCACCACCGCCGCCGCCACCACCCATCACCGCCGCCGCCGCCACCACCCACCACAGCCGCCGCCGACACCACCGCCACCGCCCACCACAGCCGGCACCACCACCCACCACCACCACCACCACCCACCACCGCCGCCACCACCAGCCGCCACAAGCCGCTACCGCCCGCCACCGCCCGCCACCAGCCGCCATCACCACCACCACCACCACCAGCCGCCATCACCGCCACCAGCTGCCACCACCACCAGCCGCCACCACCACCACCACCAGCCGCCATCACCGCCACCAGCTGCCACCACCACCAGCCGCCATCACCGCCACCAGCCGCCACCACCAGCCGCCACCACCAGCCGCCACCACCGCCACCACCACCTGCCACCAGCCGCCACCACCGCCCGCTATCAGCAGTCACCGCCCGTTGCCACAGTCGCCACCGCAAGCCGCCACCGCCAGCCGCCACCAGCCCCCCCCACCGCCGATCGTCACCACCCACCACAGCCGCCGCCGCCCGCCACCGCCCGCCACCGCCCGCCACCACCCACCACAGCCGCCACCACCCACCACCACCCGCCGCCACCACCCACCACCACCCGCCGCCACCACCCACCACCACCAGCCGCCGCCGCCACCCACCACCGCCGCCGCCGCCACCACCACCATCACCACCGCCGCCACCACCCACCACCACCAGCCGCCGCCGCCACCACCACCACCCACCACCACCGCCGCCACCACCAGCCGCCGCCACCGCCACCACCACCCACCACCACCGCCACCACCACCCACCACCACCGCCGCCACCACCCACCACCGCCAGCCGCCACCACTCATCACAGACCCCGCCACCGCCCGCCAGACACAGCCGCCAGTGTCCGCCACCGCCGCCACTGTCCGCCACCGCCGCCAGTGTCCGCCACCGCCGTCACTGTCCGCCACCGCCGCCACTGTCCGCCACCGCCACCACTGTCCGCCCGCCGCCACCACTGTCCGCCCGCCGCCACCACTGTCCGCCCGCCGCCACCACTGTCCGCCCGCCGCCACCACTGTCCGCCCGCCGCCACCACTGTCCGCCGCCGCCTCCACTGTCCGCCCGCCGCCTCCACTGTCCGCCCGCCGCCTCCACTGTCCGCCCGCCGCCTCCACTGTCCGCCCGCCGCCGCCACTGTCCGCCCGCCGCCGCCACTGTCCGCCCGCCGCCGCCACTGTCCGCCCGCCGCCGCCACTGTCCGCCGCCGCCTCCACTGTCCGCCCGCCGCCTCCACTGTCCGCCGCCGCCTCCACTGTCCGCCCGCCGCCTCCACTGTCCGCCCGCCGCCTCCACTGTCCGCCCGCCGCCTCCACTGTCCGCCCGCCGCCTCCACTGTCCGCCCGCCGCCTCCACTGTCCGCCCGCCGCCGCCACTGTTCGCCCGCCGCCGCCACTGTCCGCCCGCCGCCGCCACTGTCCACCACCGCCGCCACGGTCCGCCCGCCGCCACTATCCGCCACAGCCGCCACTGTCCGCCCGCCGCCACTGTCCTCCCGCCGCCACTGTCCGCCCGCCGCCGCCCTGTCCGCCCGCCGCCACTATCCGCCACCGCCGCCACTGTCCGCCCGCCGCCACTGTCCGCCCGCCGCCACTATCCGCCACCGCCGCCACTGTCCGCCCGATGCCACTGTCCGCCCGCCGCCACTGTCCTCCCGCCGCCACTGTCCGCCCGCCGCCACTGTCCGCCCGCCGCCACTGTCCTCCCGCCGCCACTGTCCGCCCGCCGCCGCCCTGTCCGCCCGCCGCCACTATCCGCCACCGCCGCCACTGTCCGCCCGCCGCCACTGTCCGCCCGCCGCCACTATCCGCCACCGCCGCCACTGTCCGCCCGACGCCACTGTCCGCCCGCCGCCACTGTCCGCCCGCCGCCACTGTCCGCCCGCCGCCACTGTCCGCCCGCCGCCACTGTCCGCCACCGCCGCCACTGTCCGCCACCGCCGCCACTGTCCGCCCGCCGCCACTGTCCGCCCGCCGCCACTGTCCGCCACCGCCGCTACTGTCCGCCCGCCGCCACTGTCCGCCCGCCGCCGCCACTGTCCGCCCGCCGCCACTATCCGCCACCGCCGCCACTGTCCGCCACAGCCGCCACTCTCTGCCGTACAGCCTCCCCTCTCTCCGTTAGTAAATAATTATAATTGTTAGTAAATAATAAAAGAAATATAAATTATTAGATTTTTTTTACCATTAAATTGGTTTTAATATTTAAATTGAAAATAATAATATAATATAAAATATAATAAAAATAATATAATATAAAATATAATTTAATTTCAAGAAATTTAACTTTAAACACAAAGATGTAAAAAGGGTTCAGATTATTGGCTCAAACCTTTCATAAGAGATTCCTATTGGTATATGAATGGATTATGAATGACTCATGTTAGGAGTGTAAAGTTGCCACAACATCTCAAATTAGTGTTAGATACATATGTCTTGGTTATAAGTTTTGGAAACCTATTTAAGTCCACACACAATATCGTATCTGATACGATAAAACAAACGTTTCCAATACTTTCAAATACTTTCCAGATATGTTGTGGCAACCTAAAATTGTTTGCTGGGATATTGATGCTCATGATGCATTTTACCTCATCACCAGATGCCTTACCCTCCCCAGATTAACCTACTTTCTGAGGTGTTCACCATTCTACAGAAGCCAAAAACTAGGTTAATATGGTCTCTTACTGAAATGGATGCTAGAAAAAGCCCTCAACCTCTCTCTCAATTACTTAGAGTGGAAACAAGCCTCTTTCCCCGTAAGTCATGGGGGGGGGGGGGGGTGTGGGGGCTAGAAGTGCGAACTGCAACGCAAACCGCTGTACTAGTCTTCCTGCCCTCCTCCTCGACATCCGACAATTTTGTGAAGGAAATGCTACCTGCTACTTAGGTCAGCTGGCAGGTGTACTCGATCCCAATTTAATACACTGCCACCAAGGAAGGCCTCTCGTGCAGGCTAGTCACTTTAACCACCACCATCAAAAGCCCACAAGCAATCCAGCTGGGGTGTATACAGAGACACTGGATCATTGTAGACATTGCACCCAGGCACTGCAGAGTGCCTGGGTGCTGCAACAACACAACAAGACATTGCTCGCCTCACAGCAGTAGCAGCCCCACATGCAGGTGACTTCTTGTTAGCAACAAGAAGGCATTGCATTGTAGCACCATGAGGCATTGATAGCGAGGCAACTCCTCTTGTTCCAACATGTACGTCATGTCCAAACTTGACAAGCAACTGTGACACAACTGCTAGACTTAACACACGCATTGCTGTTTTTTTGTCACTAAATACACGTTGAAACTGTTCAGCACAGTTGCATCCACATAGTGAAAAAAACATTTTCTTTGTCCACTTGACACTTTTCCGCACATATTCCACAGCACCAATCATCATGCCACATTTGTCAACCAAACGCTTATTTACATTATAGTTCAAGCTACAGTTTGATGTATACAGTTTTCGTTTTGGTGTATGGCAACCTTGCCACTGTCAACCATGTCGCAAGTGAGACCAGTCGTCAGCATGTTCACTTCACGTGTGTTTTTCCACCTCACTGCTAAAACTCGGTCACTTTTTCTTAGCTGACACTCACCTACTGCAACAGTTTGATCAAACACAGACATTTCTCGCCTTCGTAACTTGACTGTGTCACAAAATCCAGTATTATGATCTAGTAGGAACCTTGTCAGCATGGGACTGGCATAATAATTGTCTGTAATTAATATCAATAATTAATATCATAAATATATAATGTGCCTCTTGTTCAGTAGTGGAGCCATCAGCGTCTTTACCACACTGCCTGGAAATCCCAAGTGGAGCGTGAATGTTTTGGTTAGGAGTAGTGCTTTTTACTCCTTTACGGATTATTTCTTTCATTATTCTTTCCTCTTTTATATGTTCACTGTGCATGGTTGACTTGTAATATAATTTTATTGGGGGAGTTTCAGTAGCAGACAAAAACCAACTGTATACTGCCGTTATGTAGATGACATATTCGTAATAGTAAAAGACTCAGATGAACTAATTGACCTAAAAAGTCACCTAGAGAGAGAGTCAGTACTCCGATTTACACATGAAAATAGTGAAAATAACAGTCTGCCATTCTTGGATGTACTAATAACAAAAACAGGAACCTCTTTAAGCACCAACGTATATACCAAGCCCACCAAAATAGGATTATGCCTGAACGGTAGAAGTGAGTGCCCCAAAGATTCAAAGCCAGTGTTCTCAATGCTTATATTCGTCGAGCGCTTACCCTCTGCTCTGAATGGAGCAACGTGAGTAGAGAGTTTGAAAGAGTAACTCAGGTATTGGTGAACAACGGATATAGCAACGCGGAAATAAACGCTGCTATAAGAAGACTCTTGGACCGTTGGTATAATTCAGAACCTAGAACAGAAACCACAACACCCCCAATAAAATTAAATTACAAATCAACCATGCACAGTGAACATATAAAAGAGGAAAGAATAATGAAAGAAATAATCCGTAAAGGAGTGCACTACTCTTAACCAAAACATAAACCTGATAATATTCTACAAAACCAAGAAGACTTCCGAACTCCTTATCAAAAACAGCCCGAAGCCGACGGAGAACCCTCTACAGCAGTCAAGCGTTGTATACATGTACACTTGCCCCCACGAAGGATGTAACCTTCAATGTAAGTACATAGGTATGACGTCGACCAAGCTGACGAGGCGTTTGACATGCCATCTTCAATCAGGTGCCCCTAGGAATCACATGAGAGAAGCCCATGACATTACTCTAACAAGAGAAATGTTGAACAAGAATACTTGCATAATAGACAAAACCCAAGATTCAAGAAGATTACAAATTCTTGAGGCAATTCACATAAGAATAGAGCGACCTACCATGAACACCCAAATCACGGAACTATTTACTCTACCCACCATGAGAGTAAGGACAAGACAAGAACATATCGATGCCAACACAGAAGACAATGTCCAACATAACAGGCCAATTACACTGGATTAATCTTTGTGTTTAGATAGGAGATGCCTCGTATGGGCCAATAAGCCTTCTGCAGCCCCTATGTTTATCCCTTATGTATCCCCCCATGTTTTCACCTTCATTGTATTATCACCTGACCTAATGCGGGTATAAAATCAACTAGTATTGTAAGATCTGTTCACTTGAGAATGAACCATGGAGGTTCGAAACGTCGTGCAAATTATACAAATAAGTGTAATACACTCTATAGTAAATCACTTCTTTTCTTCACCTTAAAAGTACGAAAATGAGTTTTGGAGAACTCCTATTTCAATTAAGCCCTGATGCTAAGAAAATAGTTAGAGGGATAGAAGCCCTAAACCAGAAAATAATAAATACAGAATATGCGGTCATATTCAATGAAATATATATATATATATATATATATATATATATATATATATATATATATATATATATATATATATATATAATATAATATATATATATATATATATATATATATATATATATATATATATATATATATATATATATATATATATATATATATATATATATATATATACAGATAAGATTGCCTCCCCAAACACACCAAACACCGCCGAGGTAGACCAAGTACGACAATCAGCGACAACAGAAAATTAGGTACCCAAGTCAGCAAGAAAATTGAAGAGGGCAATACAGTCGGGGCACTCAGGTTGATCACAAGTGAGGACAAAATTTTGCCCAGGGATGGAACCACAGCCCAAGCACTGAGAGAAAAACACCCCCTCAGGGCCGTAGGTGGACCTCCCTCACAGGTCAGGCTCGCCCCTAACCAGGAACCTCTCGTCCTCCGGGAGTCAGAGGTTTATAAAGCTATCGTTTCATTTCCCCCGGGCTCCTCAGGAGGCTACACAGGGGTAAGACCTCAACATGTGAAGGAAATGGTGAACCCTGTTCTTGGCCCAGCTGCAGAAGCGCTCCTTACAGAAATCACAACGTTTGTCAACAACTGCCTCGCCGAGTTAATCCCTGATGAAATCAAACCATTCTTCTTTGGTGCATCCCTATGTGCCCTGAAAAAGAAGGGGGGAGGGATCAGACCCATTGCCGTTGGTAATACCCTTCGCCGCCTAGTTGCAAGGGCTGCTGTCAGAAGTATCCGAATGGAAGCTGCAACCCAACCAGCTGGGGTTTGGAGTCCCCCAAGGCTGTGAAGCAGCGGCTCATGCTGCACGAGCCTACATTAGCTCTCTTACTGAAGACCAGGCTGTAGTAAAATTAGATTTTAAAAACGCTTTCAACTCGGTCAAAAGGGAAGCAATCCTCACTGCAGTCCAGGAACATTGCCCAAGCATTCTCCCGTTTGTGTCAGCAGGCTACAGCAAAGACTCAACCCTCCTGTTTGGCAAACATGAAGTCACCTCAGCAGAGGGAATTCAACAGGGTGACCCACTTGCACCGTTCCTCTTTTGCATAGTGGTTCGAGAAATTACAACCAGACTATCCAGCGAGCTCAACATCTGGTTCCTGGATAATGGCACTCTGGCAGGCACACAAGATTCCCTGCTAGAAGACCTACAGCTGGTGAAGACACGGGGGGAGTCTATGGGTCTCGTTCTTAACCTCTCCAAGTGCGAAATTATTGCATCCAGTGAAGTAATCATAAGAGCAGTGAAATCAGTTCTACCAGAAGCCTCAGTCGTTAAACCTACCGACAGCACACTACTCGGAGCACCTCTGGGCCACAATGCCATTGCTGCAGTCCTTGACGAAAAGTTTAGAGACCTAAAGAGGATGGAAGAGAGAATTGGGGACTTGGACTCCCACGATGCCCTCTACCTTCTCACAAAGTGCCTTACCTTGCCCAGGCTAACATACTTCTTAAGGTGTGCACCAACTTTTGGCAACCCACTTCTAAATCAATATGATGAGCTCCTCAGGTCAATATTCAGGAAGGCGCTCAACCTAGATTTAGATGACAGTCAGTGGGACCAAGCAACACTACCAGTGAGATTTGGAGGGATAGGCATACGAAAGGCAACTGAGGTAGCACTTCCAGCATTCTTATCCTCATGTACAGCAGCCAACGAATTGGTAGGGCAGATCCTACCAGAGCGTATGAGAGAGACAGCGGGAACTCATGATCAAACGTTCATCGAAGCAGCCAGACAATGGGACACCATTGCACACCCTCAACCCCGACCACAAGTCCCAAAAGACCACAAGCAGGCCCACTGGGATAGCCCCATAATGGAAAAGACTGTCACAGCAATGATTGACAACGCTGATGCTGAAAACAAAGCCTGCCTCCTAGCGGTAACAGCACCCCACGCCGGGGATTTTTTATTTGCTGTGCCCAATGCCGCCCTGGGAACTCGCCTCAGTCATGACGCTCTCCGCATTGGAGTTGCCCTTCGCCTTGCCGCCCCCATCCTCACCGAACATAGGTGCATCTGCGGAACTGCGATGGCAGACCAATATGGTCGTCATGGTCTGGTATGTCGTAAATCACAGGGTAAAATTGCAAGACATGAAGAAGTCAACGACATCATCAAGAGGAGCCTCGCCACAGCCCGCCACAAAGAGAACCACACTTATCCAGACCTAACGACCCTCAGAAGCGCCCTGATGGGGTCACCTTGCTACCTTGGAAGGATGGTAAGCAAGTGGTATGGGACTACACATGCGCTGCCACACTGGCCAGTACCTACCTCCACTACAGCACACGTGAAAGCGGTGGTGCTGCTTCTTTCAGGGAATCGCAGAAAATTATTAAATACAGAGGTCTAGCACACTGCTACAGCTTTGTTCCGATCGGCTCGGAGACCCTCGGTTCATGGGGAAAATGTGTATTGAAGTTCCTGAAGGAATTGGGGGACAAATTGATCAGTGCGACAAAAGACCAGAGAGCAAAAAGTTTCTTGTTCCAGCGCCTCAGTGTTGCGATTCAGAGGGGAAATGCCTGTTGCGTCTTGGGCACTAGTCCAACTTCAGAGGAATTCGAAGAAGTGTTTGACTTGCAACAATGATCGAACCCGTCTGTAACATTCATCAATGTTTCCATTGTTGTGTTTTTCAAGAGATCCATAACCTTTAAGCACCTTTTTGCATTATTATTTTTGTATCAACCCATGTATATCTTGTAACCATCAAATGCATAATAAAGCACAAATTTGGATATATAAATATATATATATATATATATATATATATATATATATATATATATATATATATATATATATATATATATGTCGTACCTAGTAGCCAGAACGCACTTCTCAGCCTACTATGCAAGGCCCAATTTGCCTAATAAGCCGAGTTTTCATGAATTAATTGTTTTTCGACTACCTAACCTACCTAACCTAACCTAACCTAACTTTTTTGGCTACCTAACCTAACCTAACCTATAAAGTTAGATTAGGTTAGGTTAGGTAGGGTTGGTTAAGTTCGGCCATATATCTAAGTTAATTTTGACTCCAATAAAAAAAAATTGACCTCATACATAATGAAATGGGTAGTTTTATCATTTCATAAGAAACAAAATAGAGAAAATATATTAATTAAGGAAAACTTGGCTTATTAGGCAAATCGGGTCTTTCATAGTAGGCCGAGAAGTGCGTTCTGGCTACTAGGTACGACATATATATATATATATATATATATTCTGGTTTAGGGCTTCTATCCCTCTAACTATTTTCTTAGCATCAGGGCTTAATTGAAATAGGAGTTCTCCAAAACTCATTTTCGTACTTTTAAGGTGAAGAAAAGAAGTGAATTACTATAGAGTGTATTACACTTATTTGTATAATTTGCACGACGTTTCGAACCTCCATGGTTCATTCTCAAGTGAACAGATCTTACAATACTAGTTGATTTTATACCCGCATTAGGTCAGGTGATAATACAATGAAGGTGAAAACATGGGGGGATACATAAGGGATAAACATAGGGGCTGCAGAAGGCTTATTGGCCCATACGAGGCATCTCCTATCTAAACACAAAGATTAATCCAGTGTAATTGGCCTGTTATGTTGGACATTGTCTTCTGTGTTGGCATCGATATGTTCTTGTCTTGTCCTTAGTAAGGACAAGACAAGAACATATCGATGCCAACACAGAAGACAATGTCCAACATAACAGGCCAATTACACTGGATTAATCTTTGTGTTTAGATAGGAGATGCCTCGTATGGGCCAATAAGCCTTCTGCAGCCCCTATGTTTATCCCTTATGTATCCCCCCATGTTTTCACCTTCATTGTATTATCACCTGACCTAATGCGGGTATAAAATCAACTAGTATTGTAAGATCTGTTCACTTGAGAATGAACCATGGAGGTTCGAAACGTCGTGCAAATTATACAAATAAGTGTAATACACTCTATAGTAATTCACTTCTTTTCTTCACCTTAAAAGTACGAAAATGAGTTTTGGAGAACTCCTATTTCAATTAAGCCCTGATGCTAAGAAAATAGTTAGAGGGATAGAAGCCCTAAACCAGAAAATAATAAATACAGAATATGCGGTCATATTCAATGAAACATGTTTGAAAGAAAACCTGCTGCCAGTATACACCAATATATATATATATATATATATATATATATATATATATATATATATATATATATATATATTTTTTTTTTTTTAAATATGGAAGGGAGTACCACCTCTAGCTGGAAGAAGGGAGACCCATAGCCTCGGAGGAAACCACGCATAACGCATTAGAGGGAATGTTTAGATCCCCTCCAATACAGTTTCTGTGTGCTTTTCTCCTACCACCCCCTTCCTTTTTTATTTTTTGTGCTTTATTATGCATTTGATGGTTACAAGATATACATGGGTTGATACAAAAATAATAATGCAAAAAGGTGCTTAAAGGTTATGGATCTCTTGAAAAACACAACAATGGGAAACATTGATGAATGTCACAGACGGGGTCACAGTATATATATATATATATATATATATATATATATATATATATATATATATATATATATATATATATATATATATATATATATATATATATTAATATATATATATATATATATATATATATATATATATATATATATATATATATATATATATATATATGTCGTACCTAATAGTTAGAACGCACTTCTCAGCCTACTATGCAAGGCCCGATTTGCCTAATAAGCCAAGTTTTCATGAATTAATATATTTTTTCTAATTTTTTTCTTATGAAATGATAAAGCTACCCATTTCATTATGTATGAAGTCATTTTTTTTTATCGGAGTTAAAATTAACGTAGATATATGACCGAACCTAACCAACCCTACCAAACCTAACCTATCTCTATCAGTTAGGTTACGTTAGGTTAGGTTAGGTTAGGTAGTCGAAAAATCATTAACTCATGAAAACTTGGCTTATTAGGCAAATTGGGCCATGCATAGTTGGCTGAGAAGTGCGTTCTGGCTATTAGGTACGACATATATATATATATATATATATATTATATATATATATATATATATATATATATATATATAATATATATATATATATATATAGAAGTGCGTTCTGGCTACTAGGTACGACATATATATATATATATATATATATATATATATATATATATATATATATATATATATATATATATATATATATATATATACACCACACCCCAGAAGTGACTCCAGAGTTATGATCCGACAATCCTAAGGCGCATAATAGAAGAGCAAATGTATAGCATAGCAGTAGCAGGTGCCACCCACATCTTCACAGACGGATCGGTGGACACAGAAAATGAGAGTGCTGGCGCTGCTCTTTGCACGACCAGCGTACAGGCATATTGGAGACTGGGAGGACTAGTATCATCAACCCAAACTGAGCTGTTTGCCATACAACAGGCATTCGCATATGTGATTGCACAAAACACTCAAAATGCAATCATACACACAGACTCAAAAGCTGCACTTCAAATACTAGGACAAAAACAGTGGAAAGATAATGTGGAAATAATTACAACCATTTTGCATCTTGGAGCAGTCGCTAAAGGCAAAGGACTCAACATAACTTTAAACTGGATCCCATCCCATATTGGAATCCCATTAAATGAAAAAGCTGATGAAATTGCTAAATTGGCAACTCGTCATCCAGTGATACATAAAACAATTCAACCCAGCCTAGAGAACATAAAAAACATCATCACCAAAAAGCTCTCACATCTCAACAAAGCCTACATGCACCAGAGAATAGCTGAAGGTTCGCCATCTGCAACATGGTATCTTCAGGCAACCAAATTAGAAAGGTTAAATATCCCAAAAGAAATCCACAGGGAAATAGCAGTTAGGTTATATAGACTACGTCTAGGTTACAGATGCAACTGGGAGATTGGTGAACCCCGACAGAGAGAGTGCATCTTCTGCCAAACTGTCACAGAAAAGCCATTACTTCACTATCTTCTGGAATGTGAAGCAACCAATGACCTTAGAAGAGCTTTAAGAGTTCCTGAATCATGCAGTGGCCACCCTGAAGCCACTGCAGCCACTCTCCTGGTCAACAAAGGTGTCCAGCAGCCGGACACCCTCATAAAGACTGTGAAGCAGTATCCTCCCCCGCGATAACAGCTTGATGGTTAAATGCAACCTCAGAATACTGAGAAAAAAAATTGTACCACTTACGGGCTATTCATGCCCGTGCCACCTCTTGGGTGGCTTAATCGTTATCAATCAATCAATCGAAGTGACTCGAACCCAGACCTCCAGGAGCACTATGTAACAGGTGTACAGGAGGCCTTAACCACTTGACCATCAGTGACCGTACAAGAGACGATGGTAGCCGAGGCTATTTGCCCATCGTCCCGACGGCACTTTGATGGTAATCTTGGGCATAGCTATTTTATCGAATCATCTCACTTTGTGGGGCCACGTGAGCCACACAATAAGAAAATTGTGAGCAACACAATAAATTTGATAAAATAACAATGCCCACGATTACCATCAAATTTATAATGTTGATGGTAATGAACGTTATAGCAAATTGTAACAATTTTATTACAAGTTAGAACAAACGGAAAATAGAGACAGGTACCTTGTGTTTGAAGGGAGCTCCTAGGGAGAACATCAGCCAACAGTCCACACAGTCCGTAAGGCAAAGTACCTCACAAAGCTTCATTTCGATAGATAACCTATTAGAAGCTATCAAAACGACATCGGCCAGAATCTTACAACACACCCCCAAACCAGCCCGCCCCCAGTGCAGCAGCCAAACTATCGGCGCTCCTGAGAAAGGTTAACAACTCTACAGGAACGACCCAAGCATGGCACAACCTCCTTCTGTTTGGCAACATATGTCTAGCCACCCCTGCAAGGAGAAACAAAACCTTAGCTGCCTCAGTCATCAAAGCCATAAATGATTTTCACAATTGGAGGACAACCAGGTGTGCCTTCACACTCGTGGGAGAAACGCCCACTGCAGAAAGAGCCACAATAGTAAATCCGGGGCATCGAAAATTAGAGCAACATCACCAAAAAATAGAAGAAAGAAACACAATTGGAGCAACAAGAGTCATCACCAGTGACGACTCAATTGCTAACAGAGATGATACAACAGTTTGTCCCTAAGGGACAAACACTCACCCAGAGCTCCACGTGAGGATGACATTCTACAAGTTGGGGCTACAGGAGCAGAATCATTCTGGGTGGCCGAACCTGTGATCCATAAAGCTGCCTTGTCTTTCCTAACAGGATCAGCAAATGCTCATAGGACTAAAACACAACGACATCAAAGAAATGCTCAACCCTACACTGGGTGATATTGCACAGGGCCTCCTGGTAGTAGAACTAATCAGATTCACCAACACATGTCTAGCTGGCAACATACCAGAGACCATAAGACCTATATTTTTTGGAGCATTTCTCTGTGCTTTAAGGAAAACGGATGGAGGGATCAGACCAATAACTGTGGGCCATTCACTCCAGCCTCTCATCGCAAAGGCTGCTGCGAGAACAGTTAATCAAACACCGGTCAACATGCTAAAGACAAAAGGCAGTCACAGTGAGAGGTTGTGTTAGCTGGAGCTCCGATTCTAATAACATTATTATTGCAATAATGGAGGGATTTGGTGAGTATGGTTGGAGGTCTGAGAGCAGAGATGGATTCCCTGCGGGAGGAGGTGCGACGGCTGGGACTTCGGGAGGAAACGAAGGAGGAGGCCAGTGTTGACGGGACCTCATTAAGAAGGACTGACGGGACCAGTATTAAAAGTCCTCGTCTTGGCAAGTTGTGAAAGACAGGGGTCTTAAGAAGACCTTGGCAAAACCGACAACTAATAGCCTACACCTAAGGACTTTTAATGCATTTGACGTATTAGAGGACGAGTGCTGTGTTGAACCTGTTGTTCAACGAGGTGGCAAAGACAAAGTAACGAGGAGCATTAAAGCGCAGGTCCCTCAAACTGCTCGAAAGGAAAAGGGAGAATCGAAGCGAATTTTGGTTGTGGGAGATTCAGAGGTGAGGTATTTAGACAGAACGTTTTGTGCCAGAGATAGGGGGAACAGATTAAGGGTTTGCTACCCGGGAGCTGGAATTGGTGATATTGTTGAAAACATGAATGATATTATGACAGGAAATGGGAACAAACCCATTATTTGTATTAGTGCAGGGGGTAATGATGTTGGACGAGTTAGGAGTGAGGAACTAATACAGAGATTCAGGACAGCCATTGAATTAGTTAGGAGCAAGGGAGGAATCCCGATCATATGTGGCATTCTTCCAAGAAAGGGAGTGGGAAATGAATGGATGTCATGGGCACTTGGTGTCAATTGCCGGCTGGAAGATATTGCAAATCAAATGCAATATCTTTCATAGACAACTGGGAACACTTCTATGGAAGAATGAAATGTATGCTCGTGATGGGGTGCATCTATCGAGAGCTGGGTTGTTTACTGTTGCGAACTCATTGGAAGAAGTGGTTACAGGTGTTTGTTTGAATTTAAACTGTTAGTAAATAGAGGTATGGGAATTAATTTGGAGGAAGGAGATAATAAAAGTATTTGTTTGTGGGAGAAGGAATTGGCAAAATGATCAGGGAAAGAGAAGGGCCTCAAAATAACAATTCACTTAGGGTATATTACACTAACAGTAGAAGTCTAAGAAATAAAATTAACGAATTAAATGCTCTTGTCTGCACAGAAAAAATAGATATTATTGCACTTACCGAAACGTGGATGAATGTAGAAAATAGAGAACTATTAGCTGAATATCAAATCAATGGATTTAAACTATTTCACACAGATAGATATATTAGACGAGGAGGGGGAGTAGCCATATATGTTAGGGACAATTTGAAATGTAGTCTCAAAGAGGGAATCAAAACTGAGCCACACTAAGAAACTATTTGGATAGAATTATACGAAAAAGCAAATAATATTATAATAGGAGTTATATATAGGCCACCAAATTTAGACAGAATGGAAGCAAAGCATCTATGGGATGAAATATCTAGGGCATCTAGATCTAACAGTATTTACGTCATGGGTGACTTTAATTTTAGTGGAATAAACTGGTTGAACAAAACAGGGAATAGTGAAGCAGAAGATTTTCTAGAATTAATTGACGATTGCTTTCTTACGCAACACATTAAGGAACCAACACGGGAAAATAATATTTTAGATTTAGTGTTAACTAACAGGGAAACAAATTAATGACATCGAAATAGGGAGTGAGCTAGGGAACAGTGATCACAAAGAAATCAGATTTAGCATAGAATGGAATAGACCTGTAGGAGAAAATTCTGTTAAAGTGCCAGATTTTCGAAAAGCTGATTTTAATATCCTAAGAAATTCTTTGGGTCAAATTGATTGGAAAGTCTTGGGTATGGGATTGGGGCCGGTCTTGGAGCGAGACATGAACCCAGCGATAGGTGACGTAAATGGGGATTTCGATGTGAATTCAATATATAACTTCTTTAAGAATATTCTAAACAAAGCACAGGAACGTAGTATACCATACAAATTGAATAGATCGAATACTAATGACCCAAAGTGGATAACAAAGAATTTGAAGAACCTTATAGGCAAAAAGAGAGCTTGGTACAAAAGGATTAAAAATGGCGAGGTCACTTTAGAACAAGAATTCGTACAACTGGTTAGAAATGTTAAAAAAGAGATAAGGAAAGCAAAAAGAAACTATGAAGTTCGCATAGCAGGGCAAGCAAAGACAAATCCTAAAGGGTTTTTTCAGTTATATCGTACTAAGACTAGGGAAAGGATAGGTCCAATAAAAACTGAGACAGGTCAAATAACAGATAGTGATGAAGAGATGAGTAGTATTTTTAATAAATATTTTGTATCTGTATTTACTAAAGAGGAACTTAACAATATGCCTTCAGCCGAACAAGTCTATGTGGGTGGGGACGAGGACAGGTTGACGAGTTTAACAGTTACCAGGGAGGATGTTCTTAAACAAATAGTAAAACTCAAACCAAACAAATCCCCAGGGCCGGATGAAGTGTTTGCCAGGGTGCTTAAAGAATGCAAAAAGGAACTTTGTGACCCACTGTCAACCATATTTAATAAATCAATAGAGTCAGGCAGAGTGCCAGACTTTTGGAAAGTTGCTAATGTGATACCAGTTTTTAAGAAAGGAGATAGATCACTTGCGTCTAACTATCGACCAATTAGCCTAACGTCTATTGTGGGAAAGTTACTCGAATCTATAATAGCAAATAAAATTCGTCTTCATCTTGAAAAACATAAAATAATAATTGAGTCGCAACATGGTTTATAAATGGCCGTTCATGTTTAACAAATTTGTTATCTTTTTATTCTAGCATAGTTGAGGCAGTTGATAGTGGTAAGGATTGTGATGTTGTGTACCTTGACTTTAGCAAAGCTTTTGATACAGTGCCACATGAAAGACTGATTTAAAAGATAGAGGCTCATGGTATTGGGGGTGCTATATTAAACTGGATTAGGGCATGGCTATACCAAAGGAAACAGAGAGTTAGTATAAATGGAGTCAAGTCAGAGTGGGAAAATGTTGTAAGTGGAGTGCCTCAAGGCTCTGTCCTGGGACCTCTGTTGTTTATAATATATATAAATGATTTAGATTCAGGTTTGAGTAGCAACATTTGCAAATTTGCCGATGATACGAAAATCGGTAGGGAAATTAACTCGGAGGAGGACTCACAATCACTTCAAGTTGATCTAGATAGGGTTTTGAAATGGTCAAAGGATTGGCAGATGCAGTTTAATGCTGATAAATGTAAAGTTCTGAGGTTAGGTAATGATGATAGAGTTACAAGATACGAGCTAGATGGTGTTGAGATTGCGAAGTCGGATTGCGAAAGGGATCTGGGAGTTATGTTTAGTAAGAATTTAAAACAAAAGGATCAATGCATAAATGTTCGTAATAAGGCAAATCGGACACTTGGATTTATTAATCGCAGCGTTAGTAACAAGACACCTGGTGTGGTTCTCAAGCTATATCTTGCTCTAGTTAGGCCCCATTTAGATTTTGCGGTTCAGTTTTGGTCGCCATATTATAGAATGGATATAAATTCACTTGAATGTGTCCAGCGTAGGATAACTAAGTTAATTCCTCAAATTAGAAATCTTTCATATGAAGAAAGATTAACAAAGCTTAAGTTGCATTCACTGGAAAGGCAAAGAGTTAGGGGTGACATGATAGAGGTTTACAAGTGGGGGAATTGACATAACAAAGGGGATAATAATAGGGTATTAAAAGTATCAACACAAGACAGAACACGAAACAATGGGTATAAATTGGATAAGTTTAGATTTAGGAAAGACTTGGGTAAATACTGGTTCAGTACCAGGGTTGTTGATTTGTGGAACCAATTGCCGCGTAACATTGTGGAGGTGGGGTCCCTCGATTGTTTCAAGCATGGGTTGGACATGTATATGAGTGGGATTGGGTGGTTATAAATAGGAGCTGCCTCGTATGGGCCAATAGGCCTTCTGCAGTGGCCTTTGTTCTTATGTTCAATAATATCTATTTTTTCTGTGCAGACAAGAGCATTTAATTCGTTAATTTTATTTCTTAGACTTCTACTGTTAGTGTAATATACCCTAAGTGAATTGATATTTTGAGGCCTTTCTCTTTCCCTGATCATTTTGCCAATTCCTTTCTCCCACAAACACATACTTTTATTACCTCCTTCCTCCAAATCAATTCCCATACCTCTATTTACTAACAGTTTAAACCCAAACAAACACCTCTAACCACTTCTTCCAATGAGTTCGCAACAGCAACAACCCCAGCTCTCGATAGATGCACCCCATCACGAGCATACATTTCATTTCTTCCATAGAAGTGTTCCCAGTTGTCTATGAAAGATATTGCATTTGATTTGCAATATCTTTCCAGCCGGCAATTGACACCAATTGTCCTCGACATCCCTGAGGACAGAGTTGGACTCTCTGCGGGAGGAGGTGCGTCAGCTTAAAAAACAACGAGAAGTAACGAAGGAGGAGACCAGCAGTAAAGGGACCTCGTCTTGGAGAGTTGCGAAAGACAGGGGCCTTAAGAAGACTTTGATAAAGCCGCCTTCAAACGCCATAGCAACTTCAAATTCATTTGACGTTTTGGAGGACGAGTGCTGTGGAGAGACTGTGGATCGCGCAAAAGGGAAAGCAACGAAGAGAAAGGAAGCGCAGGCCCCTCAGAAAGTAAAGGAAGTACCTAAGCAAACATTAGTTGTGGGAGATTCCCAGATAAGGTATTTGGATAGAACGTTTTGTGCTAGAGATAGGGGGAACAGGTTAAGGGTTTGCTATCCCGGAGCTGGCATTGGTGATATTATAAACAACATGAATGATATTATGGCTGGTAATGGGAACAATCCCATTATTTGCATTAGCGTGGGAGGAAATGATGTTGGTCGAGTCAGGAGTGAGGAACTGATTCAGAGGTATAAAACAGCCATAGAGTTAGTTAGGAGCAAGGGAGGAATCCCGATCATATGTGGCATTCTTCCAAGAAAGGGAGTGGGAAATGAATGGATATCGAGGGCACTTGGTGTCAATTGCCGGCTGGAAAGATATTGCAAATCAAATGCAATATCTTTCATAGACAACTGGGAACACTTCTATGGAAGAAATGAAATGTATGCTCGTGATGGGGTGCATCTATCGAGAGCTGGGGTTGTTGCTGTTGCGAACTCGCTAGAAGAAGTGGTTAGAGGTGTTTGTTTGGGTTTAAACTGTTAGTAGATAGAGGTATGGGAATTGATTTGGAGGAAGGAGGTAATAAAAGTATGTGTTTGTGGGAGAAAGGAATTGGCAAAACGATCAGGGAAAGAGAAGGTCCGCAAAATAACAATTCACTTAGGGTATATTACACTAACAGTAGAAGTCTAAGAAATAAAATTAACGAATTAAATGCTCTTGTCTGCACAGAAAAAATAGATATTATTGCACTTACCGAAACGTGGATGAATGTAGAAAATAGAGAACTATTAGCTGAATATCAAATATATGGATTTAAACTATTTCACACAGATAGATATATTAGACGAGGAGGTGGAGTAGCCATATATGTTAGGGACAATTTGAAATGTAGTCTCAAAGAGGGAATCAAAACAGAGCCACACACAGAAACTATTTGGATTGAATTAAACGAAAAAGCTAATAATATTATAATAGGAGTAATAGATAGGCCACCAAATTTAGACAGAATGGAAGCAAAGCATCTATGGGATGAAATATCTAGAGCATCTAGATCTAACAGTATTTATGTCATGGGTGACTTTAATTTTAGCGGAATAAACTGGTTGAACAAAACAGGGAATAGTGAAGCAGAAGATTTTCTAGAATTAATTGACGATTGCTTTCTTACGCAACACATTAAGGAACCAACACGGGAAAATAATATTTTAGATTTAGTGTTAACTAACAGGGAAACGCAAATTAATGACATCGAAATAGGGAGTGAGCTAGGGAGCAGTGATCACAAAGAAATCAGATTTAGCATAGAATGGAATAGACCAGTAGGAGAAAATTCTGTTTAAAGTGCCAGATTTTCGAAAAGCTGATTTTAATAGCCTAAGAAATTTTTTGCGTCAAATTGATTGGAAAGGCTTGGGTATGGGGTGTGGGCCGGTCTTGGAGCGAGACATGAACCCAGCGATAGGTGACTTAAATGGGGATTTCGATGTGGATTCAATATATAACTTATTTAAGAATATTCTAAACAAAGCACAGGAACGTATCACTTGCATCACTTGCGATCACTTGCGTCTAACTATCGACCAATTAGCCTAACGTCTATTGTGGGAAAGTTACTCGAATCTATAATAGCAAATAAAATTCGTCTTCATCTTGAAAAACATAAATTAATAATTGAGTCGCAACATGGTTTTATAAATGGCCGTTCATGTTTAACAAATTTGTTATCTTTTTATTCTAGCA
Source organism: Procambarus clarkii (assembly GCF_040958095.1). NCBI lineage: Eukaryota > Metazoa > Arthropoda > Malacostraca > Decapoda > Cambaridae > Procambarus > Procambarus clarkii. The sequence continues at coordinate 19,092,071 of NC_091232.1, forward strand.
TTGTTGAGGCAGTTGATAGTGGTAAGGATTGCGATGTTGTATACCTTGACTTTAGCAAAGCTTTTGATACAGTGCCACATGAAAGACTGATTAAAAAAATAGAGTCTCATGGTATTGGGGGTGCTATATTAAGCTGGATTAGGGCATGGCTATACCAAAGGAAACAGAGAGTTAGTATAAATGGAATCAAGTCAGAGTGGGAAAATGTTGTAAGTGGAGTGCCTCAAGGCTCTGTCCTGGGACCTCTGTTGTTTATAATATATATAAATGATTTAGATTCAGGTTTGAGTAGTAACATTTGCAAATTTGCCGATGATACGAAAATCGGTAGGGAAATTAATTCGGAGGAGGACTCACTATCACTTCAAGTTGATCTAGATAGGGTTTTGAAATGGTCAAAGGATTGGCAGATGCAGTTTAATGCTGATAAATGTAAAGTTCTGAGGTTAGGTAATGATGATAGAGTTACAAGATACGAGCTAGATGGTGTTGTGATTGCGAAGTCGGATTGCGAAAGGGATCTGGGAGTTATGATTAGTAAGAATTTAAAACAAAAGGATCAATGCATAAATGTTCGTAATAAGGCAAATCGGACACTTGGATTTATTAATCGCAGCGTTAGTAACAAGACACCTGGTGTGGTTCTCAAGCTATATCTTGCTCTAGTTAGGCCCCATTTAGATTATGCAGTTCAGTTTTGGTCGCCATATTATAGAATGGATATAAATTCACTTGAACGTGTCCAGCGTAGGATGACTAAGTTAATTCCCCAAATTAGAAATCTTTCATATGAAGAAAGATTAACAAAGCTTAAGTTGCATTCACTGGAAAGGCGAAGAGTTAGGGGTGACATGATAGAGGTTTACAAGTGGATGAATGGACATAACCGGGGGGATATTAATAGGGTATTAAAAGTATCAACACAGGACAGAACACGAAACAATGGATATAAATTGGATAAGTTTAGATTTAGGAAAGACTTGGGTAAATACTGGTTCAGTAACAGGGTTGTTGATTTGTGGAACCAATTGCCGCGTAACATTGTGGAGGTGGGGTCCCTCGATTGTTTCAAGCACGGGTTGGACAAGTATATGAGTGGGATTGGGTGGTTATAGAATAGGAGCTGCCTCGTATGGGCCAATAGGCCTTCTGCAGTTACCTTTGTTCTTATGTTCTTATGTTCTTATCCATTCATTTCCCACTTTTTTTCTTGGAAGAATGCCACATATGATCGGGATTCCTCCCTTGCTCCTAACTAATTCAATGGCTGTCCTGAATCTCTGTATTAGTTCCTCACTCCTAACTCGCACAACATCATTACCCCCTGCACTAATACAAATAAAGGGTTTGTTTCCATTTCCCGTCATAATATCATTCATGTTTCCAACAATATCACCAATTCCCGCTCCCGGATAGCAAACCCAAAATCTGTTCCCCCTATCTCTGGCACAAAACGTTCTGTCTAAATACCTCACCTGGGAATCTCCCACAACCAAAATTCACTTTGATTCTCCCTTTTCCTTTCGAGCAGTGTGAGGGACCTGCGCTTCAATGCTCCTCGTTGCTTTGCCTCCTCTTTGAACAACAGGTTCACCACAGCACTCGTCCTCTAATACGTCAAATGCGTTAAAAGTCCTTAGATGTAGGCTATTAGTTGTCGGTTTTGCCAAGGTCTTCATAAGACCCCTGTCTTTCACAACTTGCCAAGACGAGGTCTCCTTATTACTGGTTCCGTCAGTCCTTCTTAATGAGGTCCCGTCAACACTGACTTCCTCCTTTGTTTCCTCCCGAAGTCTCAGCCATCGTACCTCCTCCTGCAGGGAATCCATCTCTGCTCTCAGAGCTCCAACCAGACTCAGATGCTTTGCTTCCATTCTGTCTAAATTTGGTGGCCTATATATAACTCCTATTATAATATTATTTGCTTTTTCGTTTAATTCTATCCAAATAGTTTCTGTGTGTGGCTCAGTTTTGATTCCCTCTGAGACTACATTTCAAATTGTCCCTAACATATATGGCTACTCCCTCTCCTTGTCTAATATATCTATCTGTGTGAAATAGTTTAAATCCATTTATTTGATATTCAGCTAATAGTTCTCTAATTTCTACATTCATCCACGTTTCGGTAAGTGCAATAATATCTATTTTTTCTGTGCAGACAGGAGCATTTAATTCGTTAATTTTATTTCTTAGACTTCTACTGTTAGTGTAATATACCCTAAGTGTATTGTTATTTTGAGGCCCTTCTCTTTCCCTGATCATTTTGCCAATTCCTTTCTCCCACAAACACATACTTTTATTACCTCCTTCTTCCAAATCAATTCCCATACCTCTTATCCAATATCAACTTATCCAATTTACACCCATTGTTTCGTGTTCTGTCTTGTGTTGATACTTTTAATGCTCTATTAATATCCTCCTTGTTATGTAGATTCATCCACTTATACACCTCCATCATGTCACCAATAATTCTTCGCCTTTCTAGAGTATGTAATTTAAGAGTATTGAAGTAATTTAAGCTTTATCAATCTTTCTTCATATGACAGGTTGCTAATTAGCGGGATTAACTTTGCCATCCTACGCTGGACGCGTTCTAGTGAATTTATATCCCTTCTATAGTACTGCGACCGAAACTGAACTGCATAATCCTAATGGGGCCGAACCATTTAGGTCCCATTCAGCTATATCTTCAGCAAGATATAGCTGAAGAACAAAATCAGGCGTCTTATTAATAACGCTTCGATAATAAATCCCAATGTCTTATTAGCCTTATTACGAACATTTATGCATTGATTTTTGGGTTTAAAATTTTTACTAATCATAATTCCCAGATCCCTTTCGCAATCCGACTTCGCAATCTCAACACCATCTAGCTCGTATCTTGTAACTCTGTCATCATTACCTAGCATCAAAACCTTACATTTATCGGCATTAAACTGCATCTACCAATCTTTGGACCATTTTAAAACCCTATTTAGATCGTCTTGGAGTGATAGCGAGTCTTTTCTGTGTATATTCCCCTCCTGATTTTTATATCATCGGCAAAGTTGCAAAAGTTGCTGCTCAAACCTGAATCTAAATTATTTATATCTATTATAAATAACAGAGGTCCCAGGACAGAGCCTTGCGGCACTATACTTTTCTCAGTCTGATTTAACCCTCATTTAAACTAACTGTTTCATTTGGTATAGCGATGCCCTAATCAAACTTAATGTAGCACCCCCAATACCATGAGCCTCTATCTTTTTAATCAATCTTTATGTGGCACTGTATCGAAAGCTTTGCTAAAGTCAAGGTACACAACATCATAAACCTTACCACTATCAACAACCTCAACTATGCTGGAATAAAATTATAGCAAATTTGTTAAACATGAACGGCCATGTTGTGAATCATTTATTAATATATGTTTTTCAAGATGAAGACGAATTGTATTTGCAATTATCGATTCAAGTAACTTTCCCACAATAGATGTTAGGCTAATTGGCCGATAGAACATAACATAAGAACATAAGAACAAAGGTAACTGCAGAAGGCCTATTGCCCATACGAGGCAGCTCCTATTCTATAACCACCCAATCCCACTCATATACTTGTCCAACCCGTGCTTGAAACAATCGAGGGACCCCACCATCCACAATGTTACCGCGGCAATTGGTTCCACAATCAACAACCTGTTACTGAACCAGTATTTACCCAAGTCTTTTCCTAAATCTTAAACTTATCCAATTTATATCCATTGTTTCGTGTTCTGTCCTGTGTTGATACTTTTAATACCCTATTGATATCCCCCCGGTTATGTCCATTCATCCACTTGTAAACCTCTATCATGTCACCCCTAACTCTTCGCCTTTCCAGTGAATGCAACTTAAGCTTTGTTAATCTTTCTTCATATGAAAGATTTCTAATTTGGGGAATTAACTTAGTCATTCCTACGCTGGACACGTTCAAGTGAATTTATATCCATTCTATAATATGGCGACCAAAACTGAACTGCATAATCTAATGGGGCCTAACTAGAGCAAGATATAGCTTGAGAACCACACCAGGTGTCTTGTTACTAACGCTGCGATTAATAAATCCAAGTGTCCGATTTGCCTTATTACGAACATTTATGCATTGATCCTTTTGTTTTAAATTCTTACTAATCATAAACTCCCAGATCCCTTTCGCAATCCGGACTTCGCAATACACAACACCATCTAGCTCGTATCTTGTAACTCTATCATCATTACCTAACCTCAGAACTTTACATTTATTCAGCATTAAACTGCATCTGCCATCCTTTGACCATTTCAAACAACCCTATCTAGATCAACTTGAAGTGATAGTGAGTCCTCCCTCCGAATTAATTTCCCTACCGATTTCGTATCATCGGCAAATTTGCAAATGTTGCTACTCAAACCTGAATCTAAATCATTTATATATATTATAAACAACAGAGGTCCCAGGGACAGAGCCTTGAGGCACTCCACTTACAACATTTTCCCACTCTGACTTGATTCCATTTATACTAACTCTCTGTTTCCTTTGGTATAGCCATGCCCTAATCCAGCTTAATATAGCACCCCCAATACCATGAGACTCTATTTTTTTAATCAGTCTTTCATGTGGCCACTGTATCAAAAGCTTTGCTAAAGTCAAGGTATACAACATCGACAATCCTTACCACTATCAACTGCCTCAACAATGCTAGAATAAAAAGATAACAAATTTGTTAAACATGAACGGCATTTATAAAACCATGTGCGGACTCAATTATTAATTTATGTTTTTCAAGATGAGACGAATTTTATTTTGCTATTATAGATTCGAGTAACTTTCCCACAATAGACGTTAGGCTAATTGGTCGATAGTTAGACGCAAGTGATCTATCTCCTTTCTTAAAAACTGGTATCACATTAGCAACTTTCCAAAAACTCTGGCACTCTGCCCTGACTCTATTGATTTAATTAAATATGGTTGACAGTGGGTTTGACCACTGTCAAATAGTTTGACACAAGTGATCTATCTCTTTTATAAAATTGGTACCACATTAGCAACCTTCCATGACTCTGGCCCTCTGCCTGTCTCTAATGATTTATTAAATATGGTAGACAATGACTCGCCATGCTCCTCTTTGCATTCCTTAATAAGCACCCTGCCAAACACGTTCGTCTGGCTCTGGGAATTTGTTTTGGCTTGAGTTTCACCATTTGTTTAATAACATCCTCCCTGGTAACTGCTAAACTAGTCAACCTGTCCTCTTCCCCACTCACAGACTATTTTGGCTGAAGGCATAATGTTCAGTTCCTCTTTAGTAAATACAGAGATAAAATATTTATTAAAAATACTACTCATCTCTTCGTCATTATCAGTTGTCTGACCTGTCCTCAGAATTTTAATGGACCTATTGTTACGGCCCTACTGGGATGCAACTGGTTCTTCTCTGATGGTAGTAGAGTTTGAGAATCCGGCCCCAAGTTAGTAGAGGATTTCAAGGGGTATGTTCCGTAACGCAAGTAAAACTAAAACTTCCACCACTGTAATTGAAAGTCATAAAAGGGAATTATTACTACACAAGGTACAATGAGGTCTCCCTCTCTGAAGGCGCTCAACACTCGGCGATGTTTCTCTAGGTAGCCCTGGTCTCGGCTTCGTGGCTCATGATAAATCCACGATAACTCTACGACGAATCTACCCTGGCCACGGCCAGCCAAATCACAGTCCCACTGGGTGCTTCGTCGTGGAGGCCTTCAAACCACATCCAGCCTGTAGCTGGCAAGGTACCGATCAGCTCCGCTGTATAGGCCACTCACGACCGATACTTAGGGTTGTGTGCCCTAGCCAGGAGCCACGTGTGACTCGCTGGTCACTCTCCTCATACAGCACCCCAGTGGGTGGTCTCTTTCCACCAGCCAACCCCCGGATAAGGCGATTCCCAAACACTGCCACGCCTCAGGCAGGCTATTACTCTCAACAGAGTTCGTCCGGGGGGTGACTCACAGCTTCTTCAACAGTGAAGAGACCTTGGCTGCCTTGGGTAGACTGGTCCATCGTCCAACACAGCAGTCGCAGGTCGACTCTGCAATCAGACACGTCATTAATACTGGGACGCTTCAGTCACAAGCTTAGACAGAAACGTCCACCTCTTCACTCCATAGATGGCGTTCACTGTCTAAGCACTACCTCACCAGAGGTCAGCAGCAGCTACGTCTGGAGTCGACTAGGACAGGAATCCAGCACCTGTTGCCGGCATATCCTGTCACCACTAGATGGCGTCGTCCTGTGGAGTGGGTTTTGGGAGCGGACTCACAGATGGCGTTGTCGTCACTGCTCCATGCTCCGACGCTGGACTCGGGTCCGTAACACCTCCTCACCAAAAAGAATTTGGTTTGGGTTTCTATAAAAGAGAAAACAAACCAAATTAGTACAGGGGTACAACTCCAAGCGGACTCACATATACAATGGACTGGAGTGGCGAGGATGTCTTGTCCGCAAAACTGTCCTAATGAGAGATTCAGGCAGAAGGAAAACTTGAGGATCATAGGTGATGTCCTACCTGACGTGACTTCATACAGCCTCACTGAGATAGCAATCAGGGGCATAGTCTTCTTACGTGTCTCGAGTAAGGATCGGCACAGGCGTGATCTGGGGTGAATCGACACCTCCCTGTGTCGTGGCACCGTTGGTGGCTGGTCACAGACGGCATTTCTTATACCGGTCCGGTAGTCCTTCAGGGAGATGGGAACTTGGAATACAGGGGACAGATGATTTGGAGTGACAGCGATAGTTGTTAATTCGGTACTTACAGCATAAACGTCTACTAGGCCCACACCTAGTTCCAACAGAGCTGCTTGTAGATTGAAGATGGTGTCTGCTCTGCCACCGTCATGTCGACCAACGTTCCGTATAATGCTGAATCCAGGCTCAGCAATCACATGGGGGTGTCAACCTGTCGGAAACAGTCACTCATAATATCATTTCTCATACCTCCTGTATCCACCATCACCTTCCAGGTCCCTTCTTCGACTGCAACACTCACAGTGCAAGTCTCTAATCCCTGGGGTCCCTTCATGATGTTCATGGGAGCCATCATCTGTCAGGTCGTCCACTGGTCTTTACTTAAAATACACACAAGAATTATACAAAATACCGCCAAGAAACATTTAGGAATAAGTTTCATGAGCCTATTACGTCCATAGCTGGCGATCTCCATTAGCCTGGCTTGGATCAAAGAGGGCACTAGAGCCTGCACACTTACCTCACATACCTCTGACGTCTGGAGAATCTCTGGCCGGTTCAGTGAACGTTGTACCTTGCCATACCGCAAGTACTCATGTGCCTTCACTCCAGACTCTTGGGTATCCGTGGGTGCTTGTACACGAGGCCTCTCCTCTTGCTCAGTCGCTTCTGTCATCATAACCTCATGTTTCTTGTCGGGAGAAGAATCAGGAGAACCTATTAGAATGCTCTCGATCGGTTGGGTAGAGGAAGGATTAAAAAAGTTATATAATTGTACATCCGCCTGTATCTGGATACCACTGTTTCCTGTTACCTCAGGCCTTTTTGCTGTTCTGGCTGACTCGTCCGCAATCTTGAGATGATCGTCGTTCCAACCTGTCACCAAGTCGTTGGCTAGTATTACGTCAATCCCAGCTATAGGCAGGGTATCAACTACTGCCAACGCACATGTGCCGCTGAAGTAAGGCGAGTCTAGATGTACCGGCACTAAGGGGGCAACGTACTGCGTCATAGGAAACCCAACCAGGACAACCTTTTGTCTCCCGTCTACACTCACACCCTCGGGTAACGAGTCTCTCACGATCAGGGACTGGGCTGCTCCACTATCTCTGAGCACTACAACTGATCTACCAGTATGATCACTCGTTACATACCCGCCTGAAGTGTGAGGGGCAAACAATCCTAGTCCTTCCTGACTAGTCAGAGACTGGGTTCCTACTGGTGGTGTCACACAGCCCATCAGCATCACCTCCCTACGTGGACCGCTACCACTTCTGCCTCGGCACATAGCAGCAACGTGTCCTTTCTGCCCACAAGTCCAACACACTACATTCCTCCTTGGACTACGGTGTTTCGGACTGCTAGGACTAATCCTTCGGGGACTACTTGGGGGCGTCTTCATAGCGCTTTGTGGGACGGGTCTTTTCTTCTTGACGAGGTCTGCCAAACAGACGTGGATAACTCCTAGGGACATACCTAGTGGAAGACCTATGCGTCAAGATGTATTCTTCAGCCATAGTGGCTGCTGCACTTAAGGTCTGTACCTGTTGCTCTTCTAGGTATGTCTTCAGATCCCCAGACAGACATTCCTTAAAATCCTCCAACAAAACGAGCTGTTCGAGTTCTTCTTTTGTCTTCACCTTCCGAGAGGCACACCACTCCTGGAAAAGCCGTTCCTTGATGGCCGCGAACTCGGTGAACGTGTGCTCCAAGGTCTTTTTCAGGTTCCTGAACTTCTGCCTGTAAGCCTCGGGCACCAACTGAAAGCCATGAGCACTACCTTCACCTTGTCATAATCACAGGAGTCATCAAGGGACAACGTGGAGTAGGCGACATGGGCCTTCCCAGTCAAGACGGACTGTATCATGATGGCCCAATTCTCCTTTGGCCATTCCAAAGAGGCTGCAACCTTCTCGAAAGCAGCGAAGAACTTCGAAACTTCTTTGTTGAATTTCGGGACCATTTTGATATTCCTTACCGGATCGAAACCACTCGTTTCCGTTGTTTTCCTCCGACCACCTAATCGCAATACTTCTAACTCGTGTCTTCTTTCCTTTTCCTCTGTCTCGTCGTTCTTGCCTTTCTTTTTCCCTTTCTTCTCTTTCTCGCTCTTCTCGTTCTCTTTTCTTTCTTCCCTTTCTCGCTCTTCTTTCCTCTCTTCTAATTCTAAACGCCTCATTTCCATTTCTTTATCTTTCAATTCTCGTTCTATTTCTAATTTCTTCCATTCTATCTCACGATTTATTTCTAAGGCACGCATTTTGACAGTTAGAAAGCTTATATTCAGCTCACCTGCATCACTTTCAATGTCACTACCTTTATCTTCCTTTTCAGTGGAAGCTACCTCCTCACTTTCCTTTGTACTCTGTGCCTTGCTTTCCTGTTTTTCCCCGGCCTTCAAATGTTTGTGGACCTTTGACAAGATCTCTACACGGGAATCACTTGCACGTATTTTTATCTCCAGATATGCGCTCACTAGCACCAGTTCTTGTTTTCCCAGATATTTCAATCTGGCAAGACAGTCCTTCTTGTTCAGATAGTCCTGAACATCGTCCAGATCTTCGAGGGTCACTTTTTCCGCCATTGTCACTTAAGTGGAGTACGAACACTCAACATGTAGCCTCACTTGAGCACTAAACACCGAGCACTGTACTACGCCAATACTGCACTTTATCGCACCTAACACCTCGCTTGCCAATATTGCACGTAATCACACCGAGCACCGCACTCTACAATATTGCACTAAATCACACTGAGCACCGCACTCTCCAATATTGCACTAAATCACAGGGAGCACCGCACTCGTCAATATTGCACTTAATCACACCGCACTGAACGGGACGTATAACGTCCTAATAAGTACCAACAGGGAAATTATTTACAGGGGATTGCACTACGTCACCACCCCTGTCAAACATACTTGACAAGGGGTCGGATCCCGCTGGGGATGCCAATTATGTTACTCCCCTACTGGGACGCAACCGGGTTCTTCGCTGACGGTAGTAGAGTTTGGGAATCCGGCCCCAAGTTAGTAGAGGCTTTCAAGGGGTGTGTTCCGTAATGCAAGTAAAACTAAAGGGGAAGGGATACAAATATTCCAATTTTCCGATATATATTTCCACCACCGTAATTGAAAGTCATAAAAGGGAATTATTACTACACAATGTACAATGAGGTCTCCCTCTCTGAAGACGCTCAACACTCGGCGATGCTTCTTTTATGTTACAGCCCTACTGGGAGGCAACCGGGTCCTTCTCTGATGTTAGTAGAGTTTTGGAATCCGGCCCCAAGTTAGTAGAGGCTTTCAAGGGGTGTGTTCCGTAACGCAAGTAAAACTAAAGGGGGCGGGATACAAGTATTCCAATTTTTCGATATATATTTCCATCACCGTAATTGAAAGTCATAAAAGGGAATTATTACTACCCAATGTACAATGAGGTCTCTCTCTCTGAAGACGCTCAACACTCGGCGATGCTTCTTCTAGGTAGCCCTGGTCTCGGCTTCCGTGGCTCACGATGAATCCACGATAACTCTACGACGAATCTACCCTGGCCACAGGCCAGCCAAATCACAGTCCCACTGGGTGCTTTGTCGTGGAGGCCTTCAACCACAATCCAGCCTGTAGCTGGCAGGTACCGATCAGCTCCGCTGTATAGGCCACTCCACGACCGATACTTAGGGTTGTGAGCCCTAGCCAGGAACCTCGTGTGACTCACTGGTCACTCTCCTCATACAGCACCACAGTGGCTAGTCTCTTCCACCAGCCAACCCCGGATAAGGCGATTCCCGACACTGCTACGCCTCAGGCAGGCTATTACTCTCAACAGAGTTCGTCCAGGGGTGGCTCACAGCTTCTTCAAAGCAGACTGGTGAGGAGACCTTGGCTGCCTTGGGTAGACTGGTCCATCGTCCAACACAGCAGTCCCAGGTCGACTCTGCAATCAGACACGTCATTAATACTGGGAAGCTTCACTCACAAGCTTAGACAGAAACGTCCACCTCTTCACTCCATAGATGACGTTCACTGTCTAAGCACTACCTCACCAGAGGTCAGCAGTGGCTACGTCGCGAGTCGACTAGGACAGGAATCCAGCACCTGTTGCCGGCATATCCTGTCACCACTAGATGGCGTCGTCCATTTGGAGTGGGTTTCGGGAGCGGACTCACAGACGGCGTTGTCGTCACTGCTCCGTGCTCCGAATCTGGACTCGGGTCCGTAACACCTATCCTTTCCCTAATCTTTGTTCGATATAACTGAAAAAAAAACTTTAGGATTTCTCTTTGCTTGGCCTGCTATGTGAACTTCATAGTTTCTTATTGCCCTCCTTATCTCTTTTTTAACGTTTCTAAGCAGTTGGACGATTTCTAATTCTAAACTGACTTCCCCAATCCTAATCCTGTTGTACCAAGCTCTCTATCTACTTACAAGGTTCTTCAACATCTGGTTCTTGGATGATGGTACTCTACCTGGTTCCCAAGACTCCCTCCTGGAGGACATCAGAATAATCGAGGAGCAAGGTGCAATTTTTGGCCTCACCCTGAACCCTTTTAAGTGCGAAGTAATATGTTCCAACCAGGCCATCATAGAGAGAATAGAGGGTCTTCTGCCAAATATCCATATAACTAAACCTGAAAACAAAACACTCCTAGGAGCCCCCCCCCCCCCGGGGTTGAAAACCATCGATGAGGCCCTTGATTAGAAAATTGCCGACCTTGAAAGGATGGATGGGAAGATTGAGGATATTGATGCTCATGATGCATTTTACCTCATCACCAGATGCCTGACCCTCCCCAGATTAACCTACTTTCTGAGGTGTTCACCATTCTACAGAAGCCAAAAACTAGGTTAATATGGTCTCTTACTGAAATGGATGCTAGAAAAAGCCCTCAACCTCTCTCTCAATTACTTAGAGTGGAAACAAGCCTCTTTCCCGTAAGTCATGGGGTGGGGGGGGGGGTGGGGGGGCTAGAAGTGCGAACTGCAACGCAAACCGCTGTACTAGTCTTCCTGCCCTCCTCCTCGACATCCGACAATTTTGTGAAGGAAATGCTACCTGCTACTTAGGTCAGCTGGCAGGTGTACTCGATCCCAATTTAATACACTGCCACCAAGGAAGGCCTCTCGTGCAGGCTAGTCACTTTAACCACCACCATCAAAAGCCCACAAGCAATCCAGCTGGGGTGTATACAGAGACACTGGATCATTGTAGACATTGCACCCAGGCACTGCAGAGTGCCTGGGTGCTGCAACAACACAACAAGACATTGCTCGCCTCACAGCAGTAGCAGCCCCACATGCAGGTGACTTCTTGTTAGCAACAAGAAGGCATTGCATTGTAGCACCATGAGGCATTGATAGCGAGGCAACTCCTCTTGTTCCAACATGTACGTCATGTCCAAACTTGACAAGCAACTGTGACACAACTGCTAGACTTAACACACGCATTGCTGTTTTTTTGTCACTAAATACACGTTGAAACTGTTCAGCACAGTTGCATCCACATAGTGAAAAAAACATTTTCTTTGTCCACTTGACACTTTTCCGCACATATTCCACAGCACCAATCATCATGCCACATTTGTCAACCAAACGCTTATTTACATTATAGTTCAAGCTACAGTTTGATGTATACAGTTTTCGTTTTGGTGTATGGCAACCTTGCCACTGTCAACCATGTCGCAAGTGAGACCAGTCGTCAGCATGTTCACTTCACGTGTGTTTTTCCACCTCACTGCTAAAACTCGGTCACTTTTTCTTAGCTGACACTCACCTACTGCAACAGTTTGATCAAACACAGACATTTCTCGCCTTCGTAACTTGACTGTGTCACAAAATCCAGTATTATGATCTAGTAGGAACCTTGTCAGCATGGGACTGGCATAATAATTGTCTGTAATTAATATCAATAATTAATATCATAAATATATAATGTGCCTCTTGTTCAGTAGTGGAGCCATCAGCGTCTTTACCACACTGCCTGGAAATCCCAAGTGGAGCGTGAATGTTTTGGTTAGGAGTAGTGCTTTTTACTCCTTTACGGATTATTTCTTTCATTATTCTTTCCTCTTTTATATGTTCACTGTGCATGGTTGACTTGTAATATAATTTTATTGGGGGTGTTTCAGTAGCAGACAAAAACCAACTGTATACTGCCGTTATGTAGATGACATATTCGTAATAGTAAAAGACTCAGATGAACTAATTGACCTAAAAAGACACCTAGAGAGAGAGTCAGTACCCGATTTACACATGAAAATAGTGAAAATAACAGTCTGCCATTCTTGGATGTACTAATAACAAAAACAGGAACCTCTTTAAGCACCAACGTATATACCAAGCCCACCAAAATAGGATTATGCCTGAACGGTAGAAGTGAGTGCCCCAAAGATTCAAAGCCAGTGTTCTCAATGCTTATATTCGTCGAGCGCTTACCCTCTGCTCTGAATGGAGCAACGTGAGTAGAGAGTTTGAAAGAGTAACTCAGGTATTGGTGAACAACGGATATAGCAACGCGGAAATAAACGCTGCTATAAGAAGACTCTTGGACCGTTGGTATAATTCAGAACCTAGAACAGAAACCACAACACCCCCAATAAAATTAAATTACAAATCAACCATGCACAGTGAACATATAAAAGAGGAAAGAATAATGAAAGAAATAATCCGTAAAGGAGTGCACTACTCTTAACCAAAACATAAACCTGATAATATTCTACAAAACCAAGAAGACTTCCGAACTCCTTATCAAAAACAGACCGAAGCCGACGGAGAACCCTCTACAGCAGTCAAGCGTTGTATACATGTACACTTGCCCCCACGAAGGATGTAACCTTCAATGTAAGTACATAGGTATGACGTCGACCAAGCTGACGAGGCGTTTGACATGCCATCTTCAATCAGGTGCCCCTAGGAATCACATGAGAGAAGCCCATGACATTACTCTAACAAGAGAAATGTTGAACAAGAATACTTGCATAATAGACAAAACCCAAGATTCAAGAAGATTACAAATTCTTGAGGCAATTCACATAAGAATAGAGCGACCTACCATGAACACCCAAATCACGGAACTATTTACTCTACCCACCATGAGAGTAAGGACAAGACAAGAACATATCGATGCCAACACAGAAGACAATGTCCAACATAACAGGCCAATTACACTGGATTAATCTTTGTGTTTAGATAGGAGATGCCTCGTATGGGCCAATAAGCCTTCTGCAGCCCCTATGTTTATCCCTTATGTATCCCCCCATGTTTTCACCTTCATTGTATTATCACCTGACCTAATGCGGGTATAAAATCAACTAGTATTGTAAGATCTGTTCACTTGAGAATGAACCATGGAGGTTCGAAACGTCGTGCAAATTATACAAATAAGTGTAATACACTCTATAGTAAATCACTTCTTTTCTTCACCTTAAAAGTACGAAAATGAGTTTTGGAGAACTCCTATTTCAATTAAGCCCTGATGCTAAGAAAATAGTTAGAGGGATAGAAGCCCTAAACCAGAAAATAATAAATACAGAATATGCGGTCATATTCAATGAAATATATATATATATATATATATATATATATATATATATATATATATATATATATATATATATATATATATATATATATATATATATATATATATATATATATATATATACAGATAAGATTGCCTCCCCAAACACACCAAACACCGCCGAGGTAGACCAAGTACGACAATCAGCGACAACAGAAAATTAGGTACCCAAGTCAGCAAGAAAATTGAAGAGGGCAATACAGTCGGGGCACTCAGGTTGATCACAAGTGAGGACAAAATTTTGCCCAGGGATGGAACCACAGCCCAAGCACTGAGAGAAAAACACCCCCTCAGGGCCGTAGGTGGACCTCCCTCACAGGTCAGGCTCGCCCCTAACCAGGAACCTCTCGTCCTCCGGGAGTCAGAGGTTTATAAAGCTATCGTTTCATTTCCCCCGGGCTCCTCAGGAGGCTACACAGGGGTAAGACCTCAACATGTGAAGGAAATGGTGAACCCTGTTCTTGGCCCAGCTGCAGAAGCGCTCCTTACAGAAATCACAACGTTTGTCAACAACTGCCTCGCCGAGTTAATCCCTGATGAAATCAAACCATTCTTCTTTGGTGCATCCCTATGTGCCCTGAAAAAGAAGGGGGGAGGGATCAGACCCATTGCCGTTGGTAATACCCTTCGCCGCCTAGTTGCAAGGGCTGCTGTCAGAAGTATCCGAATGGAAGCTGCAACCCAACCAGCTGGGGTTTGGTATCCCCCAAGGCTGTGAAGCAGCGGCTCATGCTGCACGAGCCTACATTAGCTCTCTTACTGAAGACCAGGCTGTAGTAAAATTAGATTTTAAAAACGCTTTCAACTCGGTCAAAAGGGAAGCAATCCTCACTGCAGTCCAGGAACATTGCCCAAGCATTCTCCCGTTTGTGTCAGCAGGCTACAGCAAAGACTCAACCCTCCTGTTTGGCAAACATGAAGTCACCTCAGCAGAGGGAATTCAACAGGGTGACCCACTTGCACCGTTCCTCTTTTGCATAGTGGTTCGAGAAATTACAACCAGACTATCCAGCGAGCTCAACATCTGGTTCCTGGATAATGGCACTCTGGCAGGCACACAAGATTCCCTGCTAGAAGACCTACAGCTGGTGAAGACACGGGGGGAGTCTATGGGTCTCGTTCTTAA